>NW_008606313.1:0-16479 GCF_000691845.1 Merops nubicus
CGTGGGGAGAGAGGGAGCTGGGCTCTGAAGTGTCACGGGTGTCTTCGGGTGCGGAGAGACCGAAGCTCCCGTCAGACTGGAGCACAGCCGCCGCCAGCTCTCCTCGGGCCTGAAGGGATTCGGCTCCTCCAGCCCTCTGAGGGGAGTCTGCTTCAGGAAGGTGCTGAAGGCAGCTGTCCTCCTGGAGCTGTCCTTGGGTGGGCATTGGCATCGAAGCCAGCGGTCCCCAAAGCGCTCTCCTCGGGCGGCTCCGCGAGCCGGTGCGTCCATTCCCGCCGAGGCCGGTGAGGAGGAGGAGCGGTGACCCCGGGGTGGGGGGAGAAGAGCCCGTGTCCCCTCGGCGCTGAGCACCTTGTGGCATCGTCTGCCCGAAAGAGGTAGATTGTGCTGCTGCTGCTGGGCCTTTCTTTCTGAGCCAATGTCAGGGTTAGGCACAACGGTCTCTTTTTGGCAGTGTGACCTGTTACAGGGCTTGGTGCCTGTTTAGGTCTGGAGTGGAAGCTAGCAATGGGCTGTGTTTATTCCTGAGAGTATCTTGCACCTGGCTTTCTTCCGGGATGTAAAGTAAAGGATTTTTATCCTTTGCGTTATGACTATTTCTGGTATGTTTCCTTTCCTGACATCCCCCTTGGAGGGGGGATGCAAGATTCTCAATATCCTACAGGATTATACTGTTTTGAATTAGATGTTGATTAGGAGCAATACTTTTTTCAAAAAGAGACTGTAATTCTTGCAAAATGTGTGATGCAATGTATCATATCTTGGATCTAGAAGTGTAAGTCTTGCTTCAGACTTGTATTGTATTTGTCCATCCCTTAACATGTTTTTGAGGTCCATTGTTGAGCTATGAAGGCAGGCTAGAACAAGGCTGGTCTCTTTGGGACCACTGGTATTGCTACACCAGGATCCAGGGTGTTCAAAGAGTGTTCTCAGCTGTCTGCTACTGTGGAGTCTCTAAATCTCTGCAGGAACCGGTTGAGCGACAGGAAACATCCTAACAGTGGGATAAACAAAATAAAAAGCTTCTGCCTTATCCAGTGTTTACATAATCTGTGTAAATCACAACACAAAGTGAGTGATGGGAGCTGTATGGATGCCTCTTAACAGTGTTGCAACCTGCAGCTGCAGGCTTTGTGGGAATACAGCCATAGGAATAGTCTTTACAAGTATGTAAATATGAAAGGTGGGAGGAGACCTTTTCAGGCCAATTTTATGGCCTGAAATACAAGTATTTGTGGTATTTTTTTTCTACATAGCATTGCATGCTCTCTAGGGTGCTCTGAGACTGCAGCAGTTGTGACCACATTGAGCATTCCTTGTCTAGTGAGGAAGGTGTTTTAGGTCAAAGTTACTGCAAACCAATGTTTCTGCTTACTTTCTTCTAGGCATTTGGACAAATCTGCTTACTGCCACTCCTAATGAGGTAAGAGTGGGGCGTTTTCTCCCTCTCCAAGTTACTTTTGTTTTGTTGGTTTTTTTGACGTGCTTGCACTGCATACCATTTACAGGTTTTCTGAAACTGCCTTTTCTAAGAAGAAAGCTCCACAGCTTGGTTGCAGAATGAGCAAGATTATTTATAAATGTTTACCAGATTTTTTTTTTAACTATTTTGGTTTGAATGGGTCTGTGTCAGAAGAAATTAACTTTTTTTGCACTCGGGCAGAAACCAAATGTGCCAGCTTGCCTCTTTCTGTTTTTACTGAGGAGTGATCTTTCTTTAAAGACTTGTGGATGTCTAAATCTATGTTTATCACCAGAAATGGTAAAAGAATAATAACAGTGGGGAGATGAGAGGCCAGACATGAAGTTCTGAGGTTTTAGTATGTTCTTTTAAAAAATACTCACTCTTTTTAGGACAGGCTTTTGTCCTTCTCACACGCTTTTGTTTAGAAAGTGTGATTTCAACTGTACATTGTGCCAAAAGCCACTCAGGTAAGAGATGTCAGGAGCCTCAGGCTCATGCTTGGCTCAGATAGTTTGCCCATCATTTGGTGGGTCATCTGTGCAGATCCAGGACACTGAGAAATACATGACATGTAATTGGTACCCCTCAACTTTTACTTGGAGTGTGGGCTCTGAGTGAGTCAAACCCAGAGAAGCGTCACCTCTGTTATACTACACATCATTCCCTGACATCTATGACAGGGTCTTGGTTTCCTTGCTTTGTGTCCCAGTCCCTGGAGTTATGCTCCAATCCCTGTTGTATTTGGTTGCAAATGAACTATGTTCAAGCAGGTCCTTGAGAAGTCTGAAGAGGTGCTTGTTTTAGCAGGATTAGTGCTTTAATGTCTGGTCTGTACTACTTTCTCCTTTTCCTTTCTTCTCCATTCTTGTCTTCACTGGTCTGTAGGTGATAGGTCTAATGAAAGCGAATTGAAAGCTTGCATCATTTCTTTCCCAGCCTGGGTTTATGAAGGCTGCCTGGCCTTATGTCAAGTGGTGGGAGGCTTTGTTAAGCAAGCAGAATAGATTTGATGCTGCCTTTAGGAAAGGTGTGAGAGATTATCTGATAGCTGTTGCAACTCCCTGCTGTGAAAGCAAACTGCTAAGACAAAACGTTCTGTAAAAATTTGTGGTTCCCTCTGAACAGTCTGAAAAATGAGTTGTGGTAGAGCCTGCAAACTGTAGCTGTGACTCTCTCTGCCTTTCAGGCTGAACAACTTCTCCCTTATGCGTTCCCTTGACATTCCCGAGGATCCCACGTTCATCCCGGAGGTTGCTGCGGAGGGTTCAGAAGACAAGTCTGAGGGTAAAACCACTTCAGATATTATCGAGCAGCTGATAGATGCAAGGTTGGTATGTGATGGGGAAGAGGGGAGTGGAATGGAAGAGCACAGGTGTTGGTGCTATTATGGTAGTGGGAAGCTGTTGTTGTCAGTAATCTGAATTAAAAGCTTTTTTCACGCCCAGCTACATCACAAAACAGACAGTGCTGTCAGTCATCTTTCCTTTTGTATCTTGCAAATCACCGGTAGTTAAAAGCAATGTGAGGTTTCTACAAGCTTCAGGGAGTCTCCTTATTGGGGAGATCAAATTCTGCCCTTGCCAGGGCTCTGGTTGCCCTGTTAGAGCAGATCCCCTTATCGGTTGCTCAGTCAGTGCATGCATCCTTTAAGTGAGTTTGCAGATGTGCTGCTTCTTGCCTGCGAGGAATCCCAAAGAGAACACAGGGGTTGCTTGGAGGGGAGAAGGAATACAGGTTATAAAGAAAACGATCCACACAAAAATTAGGCTTTGCTCGTTAGGTTTGCTTGGATAAAAGCCTGCTCAGCTTCTTGATTGCAGACTGCACTCGATAAGAATCCCACTAGATTCCAGGCAGAAGGTTACTTGGGCTCGTGTGTCTCACTGAGGTCTGATGCTGAGGTGGGAGCAGCTGGGCTGCTATGGAAAGTCTCCCCAGCTGGTTTTGGTTCAATTATGGGCCTGTCCAGTAGTTACTGAAAATGTCTATGACACCCTTCATCATCATCTCAGAGAGTGAGATCTCTGTATGTACCTTGGCTTATAGGAGGACTAAGCATGGTCCCTTCTTGAGCTCTTAAGACAGAGCAAGAGGAAACTTTCAGCTCTTTCACTTTAGGGGAGGGGGATATGTTTCCCACAGTAGCTGGTCAGGGTGAGTGCAGCCTGCTGGTTCTTGTGTCCCCAGCTCTGCCAGCGATGTGTTGGGTGTTACAGGACAGGTTACTGGAGCCTCATCTCTTCCCTGCATGGCACAGCATGGTGCTGTATGCTGTCCTGTGCCAGCACAGGCCTCTGGTTTGGGTGATAAGGAAACATCACAGGAGCAGTAACTGTAGCTAGCTCTTGGGGAGATCTTGTGTTCATTCTGTTGTGATGAGAAGTTGTCTGTTTCTTATAAGCTGGAGCCATCAACTTAGTTTTTAAGCAGTTTGCTGCTGTGTCTCCTTGTGTGTGCTGCTGCCTCTTCCCCCTCCCGCACCACATGCTGTGCGTGCTGCTGGCTGTCCCTGGATTGACAGAGACCATGGGAGCAGATTTAGCAGTGTATTCTGGCTGTGCTATAATGGCAGAATCAGAGAATCGTTATGGTTGGAATGGACCTTCAAAATCATCAGGTCCAAGCATTATCTAGCTACCAGGCCACTTCTACACCATATCGCTGAGCACCCCATCCAAACAGTTTTTAAATACATCCAGGGATGGTGATTCAAACACTTCCCTGGGAGGCCTGTTCCAGTCCTTGATCACCCTTTCGGTGTAGAATTTTTTCCTAAAGTCTCACCTAAACCTTCCCTGGTGTAGCTTAATACCATTTCCTCTTGTCCTGTTAGTTGCAGCAGGTAAGAAGAGGCCCACACCTGCCTCCCTACAACCTCCTTTCAGGTAGTTGTAGAGAGTGATAAGGTCTCCCCTCAGCCTCCTCTTCTTCAGGCTACACAACCCCAGTTCCCTCAGCCACTCCTCATAAGGCTTATCCTCAAGACCCTTCACCAACTTCTTGGCCCTTCTCTGCACCCTCTCCAGAGCCTCAATGTCCTCCTCCTCCTGTGGTGCCCAAAACTGAACCCAGTACTCAAGGTGCAGCCGCACCAGTGCCCACTACAGTGGGACGATCAGTTCCCTCCTCCTGCTGCCTACACCATTCCTAAAACAGGCCAGGATGCCACTGGCCTTTGGCCACCTGGGCACACTGCTGGCTCATGTTCAGCTGGCTATCAGTCAACACCCCCATGTGCCTTGGAAAGTCCACTCATGGAGGTCTAGGGCAGCAAAGTTTGTGATGAGAGTGCTGTGGGGCACAGTATCAAAGGCTTTACTGAAGTCTAAATAAACAACGTCCACAGCCTTTCCTTCATCCACCAAGCTGGCCACCTTGTCATAAAAGGAGATGAGGTTTGTTAAGCAGGACCTGCCCTTCCTGAACCTGTGCTGACTGTGCCTGGCGGCCTGGTTACCCTGTAAATGTTGTGTTATGGCACTTAAGATGATCTGCTCCGTGCCTTTTCCTGACACCACGGTCAGACTGACAGGTCTGTAGTTCCCAGGATCCTCCTTCCTGCCCTTCTTGTAAATGAGCATCACATCAGCCAGTCTCCAGTCCACTGGGACCTCCCCAGTTAGCCAGGACTTCTGGTAAATCATGAGGAGTGGCTTAGTAAGCTCATCAGCCAACTCCTTCAGCACCCTTGGGTGTAACCCACCTGGCCCCACAGCTTTGTGTAAGTCTAGGTGATGCAGTAGATCACTAACCATCATCTCTTGTATTATGGAAGCCTCATCCCCATCCCTGCCCTCCAGCTGAAGGGGTTGGCAACCCAGCAAGCAGCTGGTCCTGCTGTAGAGACTGAGGCAAAGGCAGCATTCAGTGCCTCAGCCTGTTCCTTGTCCTCAGTCACCACGTTTCCCCCTGCAGCCAGTAAAGGATGAAGATTCCCCCTAATCCTCCTTTTATTGTTAGTGTATTTATGGAACCATTTTTTGGTTGTCCTTAATGTTGCAGTGATGAGGAGCAAACGTAAACCTGGAATAAATTTTGAACAGTTCCATGACCGCTGTATTGCAGTAGGAATATGAAGCAACTGGGATGAGTCAGCAAGACTGACCCCTGATTTTTGTGGCAGCCTTAGTGTACCTGGTGTCTGGCACATGTGCCAGGAGCCTGACAGAGCCTTAGCTGCAACATGTAGGCTAGTAGTCCAAAGGGTGACCCGCAGGTTCACTGTGAGTGATGCCCAAATCCACACTGGACTGCGATGCTTAAGTCTACAGATCTAAACAGAGGTGGCTTTGATGGTTCACAGTTGTCCCTTTAAACCTTTCTTTGCAGGTCTGACTCTGCCAGCAATGGGTTTAGCTTCAAAGGGATCAAAGACTACCTGGACTGCTACCGGTAGGTGAAATTATGGTCTGGAAGCAACCCATCTTGCATGTTCCCCTGTGGTGGGCTGCTACTGTCCCACAAGCTCCCAGCATCTCGTTTTTTAGGACTGGCTTTGAGGTATCACTGTTTAGCATCACCCTCTGCAGTCCTTTCCCTCTAACAGAATACTGAAGGAAAGCCAGCTGGAAAAGCTGGCACAACTTTTATAAGCCCCACAAGGATATTTAAATGCTAGTTTCCTCAGCTTATTGCCAGTCTTCTTTGGGAGAGATTTCTACATACCTTGTTTGCCCAGTCGTGTGAGAAGGAGAGGAAGGCTCATCTGGATGTGAGTGTCTGAACAATCACTTGGTTCCCCAGCTACTTGTGCTTCAAAAAAGCCTTGCCTGCTTTCACCCAGTAGATGTATACAGCTCAGAAAAAGCTGGAAGCACATCACTGACTCTGAGGTTCTGTGGGCTGTTGGTTGTTCATTAGCTCCTGATTGCCTGTGGGACATGTGCCAAGGATAAATCCTCTAGTGCTCCTTGCACTTGTTCCTCAAGGACCACCTCTACGGGCAGGCTGTGGCCTTGGAGCAAAAGGCTGACACTGCAGTCTGGTGTCAGAGCTGCATCCTGAGTGTGAGGCTTGCTCCTCAGCCAGAGGTGGATGTGCTTCTGGTGTAACATGGCCTTCTGGCAGGAGGGAGGGAAGGCCTTTTTGAATGGTGGGTTGTGACAGTGCTGCTGGGAGCCCTGTCTCTGTATCAGAGGGCCTGTGTAAAGGGGGCTGGCCTCTTGGTCTTAGCTCATGATACTGGGAGTTTCATAGCCTCAAGCTTTCAGGAGCTCCAGGACTCTCTGTAGAGCTGTCAGCTGCCCTCTGTTTGTCTGGAGGTTCAGGAATATCTGGGTAACTCTCCTAGCTCCTGCCCCTACTCGGAGGCCTGGGGGTGTGCTGCATAGGCAGATCCTCCCCTTAAGGAAGGAGTCTCCAGTCTTGATGGTGTCAACTGTGTTGGCATGACCACCACACACAGATTCTTCCCTAGCTGTTGTGTACAGCTGTGGCAGCTGCCCTATTGCTGTGTGAGACAAACCCTGGGTGTGGGTGTGGTGTGGGGGTCTTATAACAAGGTCCCAACTTCTCCTGTCCTGTAGGAGTGGGAAGCTGACGCCATCTCAGGTAGCACAGAACATCATTGCCATGCTGGAGGACTGCGACAAATCCACGCCCCCACTCAGAGCCATAGTGCAATGGGACCAGGAGCAAATAATGCTGGTAACGTCTGCCTCTGGTGGGAGAGGGGCCTCTGCCACCCCAAGAGCAGTAGCAGCCATTGGAAGGGGCAGAGGCTCTTCTGCTGATGTATTGGACAGAAAAATATGTACATTTTTTCCTCCCCCCTTGCATAGGGGACACAAACAAGCTTGCTTTCCTTCCTGCAAAGAGGTAGCATTAAAGCAATCTGTTTCCTGCTTGACAAATATGTTTAAAACAAGACTTCTGTGCTTATGTAGCATTCATTAGCATAGATGCTTCCAAGTAGTAGTTTCCCATCAGCATATGGTGGAAGAAGAAAGAAACTTTTATAGTTTAGCTCAGTAGCAGCCTGAGAAAGCCTTTTTTGGTATCTGTTCTGATACTGGTAATGACCTTCAGCTCAACTAAATCTATATCACACTTTTTTTTTTTCCTCTGTGCAGATGGCTGAGGCCTCCACTGCTCGTTACAGGAATAAATGTACCCTGTCTTATCTGGATGGCATCCCAGTGTGTCTGAAAGAAGAGTTCAAAGTGGTGAGTATCCTTGTCTAGCTGTCAGCTTAGCCTGCAGGCAGTCAACCTGGACAACTCACTGTGACAAGGTTTTAAGGCCAATTGCTCAGCAGAAGCCTGAGGACGTGTTTGTAATAAAGGGTAGCATGTGGGTTTGTAATGAGTAGGATCAACAAGTTTTGCCAGGAGAAGACAGATCTTGAGTACTGTGGACATGTTCCATATCTGGTACAGATCTCTTTAATCCATATGGAGTAGAGGGTGGGAAACAGTCCCTCTTATGTTGAAATGAGAATGTATAAAAGCATCTGTAGTGGTGGGTGTAACTGTATTTCTCTGCACTGATTCTGCTCCACTGGCAAAGCATCCCTCTTTCCTTACCTTAAAGGACACGTCAGAAATATGCAAGTTACTTCAAGAATCCCTGCTGACAAGGAGTTTTGCCTGTGTCCTGACAACATTTACCACTAAATACTCCTGGCAGTGCCATCAAGCTGTTGTAGGCTCTGCAGAGACCTACCCATAGGGTGGGAGTCTTCTTTATGTACAGATTCTTCCATTGCTGCCTCAAAGTGAGAAGGACTTAGCATACCCTGAAAATGAGTCCATCTGGTATGCTGGCAGTTGTCTAATCTTGGTGCCTTGCTTCAGAGCACTGCGGATCTGAAACGCTGCAGCTCTGTCCATAGAAAAATGGAAAACAGAGATCCTGTATGCTCTGGGGCCAAGGTGATTGTTCTGCTGCCTCTGGGCACAGCAATAGCATTGCTGCAGGGAGGCAGCTCTTTGGCTGTCTGCATGTTTCTGCTCTTCTCTATATTGGTATTGAAAGGATTTCTCTGCATGGGAGAAGGACCAATTATTGAAGGGCCAACTGTCCCTCCTAATAGAATCCAACACAGGACAAGTTGAAGAGTGAAGCTTGTTAGCCCTTACCTCTGTGGGCCCTAATGGCTGGGATGTGCTGTGGAGTTGAAGTGTGCTTGTGAAACACATACATGTGCCTGCCTACCTTGCCAGGGTTTTGGGATGAATAATAATGTCTTCTTGCCAAGGTACCTTACCATCACCGTGTGGGAACAGTCTATCTTGGGACAGAGCCTGAAACAGAAGATGCTACTGTGGCCAAGAAGCTGCGAGAGGCTGGGGCCGTCATCATCGGGGTCTCAAACATGCATGAGCTAGGGACTGGAACAACTGGATGCAACCCTAACAGGTAAAGAATTCCCTCTCTTCCTGCTGATGCCCAGAACTAAGAGGGAAGGGTACAAAAAGTAGGACAAGCACGTGAGAATAAAACTGATGGGAGCACACTGTGAAGAGAGAACCCTGAGGGTGTGAAAACTCAGCATTGTGGATTTGAGGATCAGAGTAGTCATGGAAGCCTGAAGGCTCCTGAAACCAAAGGAAGGAGAGGATCCAAGTGATGTCTGCTGAGTAAGGAACTTGATTTGCCACTTCTTACAGGCCTGGAGGTGTGAATGTTAACAGGATGAGTGGTAATGTTGCAGAGAGCAGAGCTGGAGCAGTCTCCTTTCTCTTGCTTTGAGTCTGTCTCTTTTGGATAGGCTGCTTATGGTAACAAGAAATTGGCCTGTCAGACAAAATTCTTTTCTGCATCTTGTTTTCTAGTGACATAGCACTATCTGAGATTAATTGATACCTCTTTATTAATAGATCAGAATCCCTGAGCTGTGTTTTTGGATCTTTTCCTGCCTTGTTAGTGTGCATGATTCTTCCTAGGAAAAGCTTCAACACTATTTGTCTGCTTCAGGTACCACAAGATCCCTAGGAATCCCTACAAGCCTAACCACTTCACAGGTGGGAGCTCCAGTGGATCAGCAGCAGCTGTAGCAGCAGGTAGGTGGTCCTAAATGGAGTTCAGAGGTGATGGGAGGAAGGTCCTGAGCCCAAGTGCCTCAGGCATTTAGTTTTCATGAGGGGGTTTAGAAGCTGGGGGAACGTGTAGCTAAACAGAGAGCTCTGTGTGCTGTCTTGGCTACAGCTGCTGGTATAATGGACAGGACAACACGATGTCTCTCTGATCACAAGCCAACATGTGGGGTTTTTTGTAGGTCTCTGCCCAGTGGCTATTGGCACAGATGGAGGCGGCTCTGTGAGGATTCCTGCTTCGTTCTGTGGTGTGGTGGGACTCAAAGGTAGAGCCCTTTAATCACAGAGAGGATTTGCTGTAGCAGGTAGAATGCCACAGACATGTCAGGCACAGTCCATTAATTCCAGTCAAGCAAAACTTGACCTGAGAAGCTCTAGCATGCAACACCCTGAGTTTGTGTGCTGCACTGGCAGAGTGGAATTATTCTCAGTGTTCAAAAAAAAAAACTAACTTACTTGAGTCACATACTAAACAAAACATTCATGCTGCTTTTGTTTCTACCCACTCGTCCCTCTTCAATCTTCCTTCTTTGCTGGGAGGTGTTCCCAACATCGCTGGGTATGAGTAAGTGAGCTGGTGAAAAGCATCTCCACTTGTGATGGTTTGCCATCACCCCAGTTATATGGAGAGGCTGATGCTGCTCAGACTTGCATCTTGTCAGTTGGAGCTGGTAATAGGCTTGGCCGAAACCAGGATGTGGGCATTCCCTCTTATCTCACTGTTACAAGAAGCAGCAATGCAGCTTTTGCAGTAGGAATTCATTCAATCAAGGAAAATGTGCATAGAACATAAGAAATACACAGGGCAGTGTCTACAGCACAGAAGGTGATGAGGCAGGATTGTCACTTGGAAGTGATGCTGGATTTTGGGCATGGTTTATCTTTCTGAAGGATTTCAACTGCTTCATCTGAGACCAGATTACTGCTTTTCCATCCTTCACATGTGATCAGCTTCTTTAATCTTTATGCATGTGAAGAAGACAATGATGACAAAAATACAACTAGCCAGAAAGGCAATACAAGTACTCTGAGAAGACAACTGGTGTTAGGCAGGAAGACTCACCAGTGAAGTGAGTGAGATCTTCCAGGGGATGCCATCTCCTGCTGTTGATAATCCTGCTCCTGCCTCTTCATCCTCCATGCTGCAGGTGCTGCTCCCACATATTTAAATGCATGTATTTCAAAATGTCCCTGCACGTATTTCCCTCAGCTAAGTAATATTTCTCCTCCACTAAATAATTTATTATGTGGGGGAAAACAGTTTCACTCTGTTGAATGCTCTGTTCCACTGATGGGAGAAATGGTGGTCAGCCAAATGAACGGGGTACTGATAAATGAGTGACTGGGCTCTGGAACAGCAGGCACAGAAGTGACTGTCAGGGAAGGGGATGGTGCTTACTGGCTGGGTGCCCCAGAGCTGTCTAGGTCAGACCTTAGCAGTGCTGCTGCTGTCTAGCTAACTGCCTGTCTCTTTTCCTGGAGGTACGTTTGGGCGCATCAGCTCTCACGGCAGCTTGCCGCTCTCCTTCTCCACGGTCAGCGTAGGTAAGAGGACTTCTGCTCCACCTCGGGCAGCACACACTTGCTCTGTGGTGTTCTCACAGGGGAGGGGATCCGTGCCTACAAAACACCTTGGGAGGAAGGTACTATGTACCCCATGTCACTTTCTTGTACCTGTTTTCTCTTTCACAGGCCCTATCTGTACTTCCGTGGCAGATGCAGCCATTGTTTACAGTATCCTTGCTGAGCCAGATCCCCTCTATCCGTACGGTAGGTGAGCCCTCTCCCTCTCTGAGCCCAGGTGCTTTGCCTTCCTAGAGGCACCCTGGGTAAAAGGAGGAACTCTTGTTTGTTCCCTGCAGGACTGAAGCAGCCAAAAGCAACCCTATCTGATCTGTGTGCTCCTGACCTGAAAGGCTTGAAACTGGGAGTAGACTGGATGTTTTTTAAGGTGCCTCTTCTTCTCTCTATCTTTCTGCTGCTTTGCAAAATGAGATTTTAAAGGCATTCAATGCATTCACTGTTTTTACTTGTCATCATTAGAGCTTCTTATATTTAGTCCTATAATTGGGCAGGAATATAGCCTGGGTGATGAATTTTTTTCACCCTAAGGCAGCCTTCTGAGTAAGTCTGTTGGAGGCATGAGGAAAGGTAATGACTCTACAGTTGATGGCAGCATGCTTCCTCATACTGCTATTTCTACTGGAAGCAATGCTTCTGAATTGATTACAAAAGGCAGCTAGTTTAATACCAAATGAGGAAAATTAATGTATCCATTTGGTGACTGCTGTAGCTATGAAGTGGTATTGCATCATTCCAAAGTTGAAACTGGGCTTGCAGCTTAGTAGTTGTCATGCAGCTCCATAAACGTGCTCAGGAGTTTTTCCCTGATTTCTTTCTCTTGGAGGAAAACAAGGACTCTTCCTGGCTCTGCCCCAGTGAAGAGGAGGAATATCCTCGCCTCTTCCTCTGGAAAAGATGACCTTTCCTTAGGGATATAACCTGCAAAGTGTTCTCTTGGAGCAGGTGGCCTAGGGCAGTCCTGGAGAGCTGTTTTGTTACCATTAGGGATAGGAACAAGGAAAGCTCCATGAGGACTGATCCTGGTGAGTGTGCTCACCAAGGAGAGGAGGGCAGTTACTAAAGTCTGCTTAGTTCTTTCCTCTTATTCTCTAGGCATGCGATGCTGAAGTCCTGTCCATCTGTGAGAAAGGTAAAGAGAAGTCTGTAAGACTCTTTAATAGGCCTGATGCCATGGTATCACTTGGTACTGTTCTTATACATGCATTAAAAAAAATCCTTAAAGGCAGTTGCTTAAAGAGGTCTGGCTGGTCAAACAGCAGTAGCATTGTGTGAGGGAAGCCCTCCTGACTGCTGAGGGTTAAAAAACTCAGCAGTTGTAGGCTTGTCAGATTACAATGGAAGAAAGCAGTCCAGTGTGCTGAGCCTCTGTCTGCATAAAGGCAGATCTGTGCTCAGTAATACTTACTCTGCAAGCTTTAATGGTAAAGGACTTGTAAGAGAGGGCCTTGTTTCACAACATAATGTTCAGTAAGAAAGACAGGACTAGGTCTTTGTGAGGTATCCAGTCCTCTGGTATTTCCTTGAAATCAGACAAATGGTGCCTTTAGGGTGGCTTGGGCAGATTTTAGACTAAGTAAAATTGACCCTGGTGAGTACTTGGGGGAAGGGGGGAAGGCTCTACAATGCCTGGTGTAGTGGCTGGCTTCCTGTGTGTTGGAGCTGAGATAGGTCACAATATTCAGGCTTTGTTTGCCTGGATTTTCTTCAGCCTCTTTATTTCCATGGACACTGACACTTCTACATGGGTAGAGTCTTCTTAGGAGAGACGCCCCATAGGCCAGTGAAATAGGCAAGCTTGGATATTTACAAAGAAGTTGGGGTAGAAGAAAGAAGGGGATTCCTTTTAGACTAAAGATTCACTTTTCCCAAAGTCTTGCTGTTCAGCCTTGCTAAAGTGCATCAGGATTTAGTGAATTTATACTGTTGACTTGGCCTCTTGAGTGTGCCCTGGGTTCCTCCACCAGTAGGGTTCAGAACAGGCTTTGAATGGGAATCTCATGATGCTAAATAACTGTTTCATGCTGACTGAATACTGGTCATGTCAAGTCCTTGGGGGAGCATTGTCAGTCCACCGTTACTCTTTGGGTTAGCTGAGGGGCTGGAGGGAGGAGATGAACTTGCCTGAAATGTAGTGTTTAAGTTATGAACCTGTTTGCAAGCCCCCAGCCCTGCCCTGTTGGAATACTGACATCTAGTTAGGCTGAGGGCTTCTACCTCAGAAGCAGCTGCAGCAGCCTGCATGTCACACGATGCACTGAAGATGCTTGCCTTGTAAGGGTCTATGGGGTCTCTGAGTTCTCCAGGGGGTGGGGATTTGCAGCCCTTCTACGAAGCTTGGTGAGCTCAGGGATGCTGTCTGTGCTTTGACTGTTCTGAAAGCAGCTGTGGAGCACCTGCAGAGTTTGGGAGCCAGCGTGGTTGAAGTGTCTCTTCCAGAGATGGAGGAACTGCGTGTAGCACACGCAGTCTGCATTCTCAGTGAGATGAGGGACTTCCTGCAACCTGACTTCAATGAACATTTCCAGGAGATGGTAAGTAGCAGCAGCTTGGGCCAGTGGCAAGTAGTTATCCTGGCTGATACAGAACAAGTGTCATGTCAGTGAGAAACTTGAGGCTGGCCTCCTTTTTCTATGACAAAGCACCTGTTGAATGACTCCTGATACGAGATACAGACCTGGAAGAGAACTTCTGGACTGTCACATTCAGTTTCTTGTAAGCAGAGCCATGACTGGTGTTTTGTCTTTCAGAATTTGGAGACTCGGGCTAGCTTGGCCGTGGCTTCCCAGTTCACAGCTCTGGATTTTATTACGGTGAGGAACATACTGTGGTGAAGGCTGGAAGGAGGAACCTAGTGAAATTGTAAAGGTGGGATAGAGGATCCCCTTGACCTCCCTGTACAGGAGGAAGCATGCTGAAGGGTGGGGCACCACATGGGACATACCACCTGGACTGGTGTCCTGCATCTTGATTCCAAACTGCAGGAGTGGTATCTTCTTTTGCAGTGGCACAGGTTCTGGTGGGCAGTCTGTCAACATCAGACATGAGCCTCATGAACCAAGAGGGCCTGGCCAGACATTAGTCTCTCTGCTTGCAGGCAAATCGACAGAGAACTCGGAGCATGAGATTTTTGCAAGAGATCTTCACTACTGTAAACTGTATCCTTACACCAGGTATTGGCAGTCTTGGCCAAAGAACTTGTCCCAAACTTTCCCTCTCTGATTTTAAGAATGTGAATTTTTGCAAGATGTTGCTGTGCTTCTAGCCTTGAGGAGAAAATGCAGCCTGGTTAGAAAGACTGCTGTGTGTTTCTAGATTTGTGGTGGATTTCTAGACTGCCTGTCTGTGTCCCTGGCAGGGAGAAACTCCAGCCCTGGGGATGTTCAAAAGCCTTTCAGACATAGTCCAGGGCAGCCTGCTCTAGCTGACCGTCCTTGAGACAGAGGGTTGGACAAGATGACCTCCTGAGGTCCCTTTCAATCTCAGTCATTCTGTGATTCCTCCACAGCTGTACCTTTCACTGCCCCAAGAATCTACGAGTCTGACCTCTTGACTGGGAGAAGTGATTTGTCCTTCACAGTCCGGTCCATGAGGTAAGAAGTGCTGTTGGCACTAAGGAAGCAAAAGTTTGGGAACAGCTAGAGACTAGCTGTACTAACTGAAGGAGCTCTGGCTGTAGAGCAGGAGAGATCAATTCTTGCCGCTTCTCCCAAAAAAGGACCCCTTTGCTGCTCTGCCAAGGTAGGAATGCTGATGAGAGCTTTTCCCCCAGGTTCATGCAGCTGGGTAACTTCACTGGAATTCCAGGCCTCGTGGTCCCCATTGGATATTCTACTGCTGGGCTTCCTATCAGCTTCCAGGTGAGTACTGGCTCTCTGCACGCTGGGTCACAGAACCCCCCCACTGGCTTTGTCCTGAACCACTGTAATCTGTTTCCTGCTGTTCCACACATCCCACTTGGCAGGTGCTGGTAATAACTTTTTAAATTGTGATTGAAGAGACTTCCGTTAGAGTAACTCAATCCTGAATAGCAGAGGGACTCTCCAGGTCTGGAGAGCCTCTGTATCTGGGAGATAGATTTTGCTGTGTCCCTGTCTACTTGCGTCAGTAGCCGCTACTTGTCACTACTCTTTCCTCTCTTATTTCTCTGTCCTGTAACTTTAAGTCCCTCCTTGCTCTTCTCCCTCTTGAAATGGGTCTCATGTAAATTAAAGGTCCATGGTTTTGAAGCTGCCTTTATCTCACTGGCACTGTTGCCATACTTCCTGGGTAAAAAGGAAAAGTGTGTCCCCTTTTGGTGCTGTTGGGGGACAAAACAATTAGTTGTGTTCTGCAGGGCCTTCAAGAGCATCTGTATGTTACTCTAATGCTACCTTTCTCTTTTTCCTCTCCTTTTCTTTCTCACCTTGTCCCAGGTCATGGCAAAATGGTGGGATGAAGCTGTTCTTCTGAGGATTGGCCTGAAGCTGGAGCAGTTTCGTTGCCAGACCAAAAAGCCATCCATTTATTATGATGTCCTTGCATGACTGATCAAGATGGGAACCAAGTCTTTTTTTTTCCACTAGTCTGACCTGGCCAAGTATTAGAGTGGACTTGTCAATGTTCATCTGAGTAAGGCTTAGTAGCAGGCCCATTTGAGGAATGGGGAGGAACACTGATCCAAGAAGGCACTGATGCTGAGCAGGCATCATTTCTACTCTTAGTGACTGGCCCAAATTTATACTGGGGACATAACTGTGCTAGCTCATTCCTTGCTGTGTTTTTGCCAACAGAAGCTGTAACTATCTTCTGCAAGTTCTTTGCCTGTAGGGGTCCTGGGTAAAGGTGGAAGACAATTGCATCTACAGGACTTGACTGGGGCAGTTCATACTACAGTGTATAGAAAAGTACAATGCCTAGACCTTAAACCTTCTCACAGAACTTCTCAAGGATATAACAAAGATACTGTTTTGAGGGGGAGAGGCAGCTTCCCTTAAGAAATAAGGCCAAGCTCTTTTGGAACGAGGAGGATCTTAACACACCTGCCATGAGGTAGTGTGTTGTGGCCCCTTACTTGAAGATTCCCTCAGAGCAAAGCAGAATGCCTGTAGCTATGGAAGTGTCCCTGTGCTTCTGTCCCTTATGCTGCAGACAGTGGGAGGTCAGCCTGCCTGGTGGTGCTCACTGCATGGGCAGGCTCACCTACCTTCAGCCTTTCCTGCAAGGGGAGCAGAATGCAGAGCAGGAGCCCACATCAACTCTGTGACCCAAAGCTCAGGGTTCTGGCTTTCTCTTGCATGTCTGTTTCCCAGGGTAAGGCTTTGAGAACCTCTTTCCTGCCACTGGCTGCTCTATAAGCCCTCTATCATTTAAGTGTGAAAAAATGGAGGAAATGACGTGGCAATGCTGTGAAAGAGT
>NW_008606313.1:16510-20021 GCF_000691845.1 Merops nubicus
GAGCCACTTGCTACTAACAGGTGAGCTCTGTGGACTAAGCTACTGCAAGGGCTCAGGGAGACCTTACTGCAGCCTTTCAATACTGAAAAGAGGGTGTATAAGAAGGATGGGCACAGGTATTTTAGCAAGCCTTGTTGCATTTTTGCTTCTGTGATGCCAAGAGTTGAAGCTGGATGCAAGAAAGGTCTTGCACAAAGCCATGTGCAGCAATGAGCCTGCTCTAGGTAAGAAAGTAACCCTTCATCATCCCAAATATGCTTCCTGAAGTGATCAGGGTAGAATAAAGACAGGCTCTACTACATAAAGGATGGCATCACAGGAGGAAAAGCTGGAGCTTAGGAAATTATACTCCTGAAAGAACAGGCTCTAAGCTGTTTTGTTCCAAGGCCCCAGACTATAAACTCCCAAGAATCTGTGTCCTGCCAGCAGCGCTAGGGCCACATGAAAGCTAAAAGTCCTAAGAGTAACCAAAGCTCTAAGCATTTGTATTCTTTTTGGAGTAGCTTGGGGTTAATGTTCAAGGGGCATCTCCTGTTGCCTCCCTCTTCAGGGATCCCAGGCACATGATCAGGCTGCTGGAGCAGCTGTCCTAGAGCAGAGGAGAGTGCCATATTCTCACTTAGCTGGAAAGGAAAGGAGAGACAGAAAGTAGTTGCAGTTTCTCTCAAACTTTGTACAGTTTGTTTTTTTGGGTTTTTTTGTTTTTTTTTCATACCTACCCATTCTATACATAGAGCTAGCACTTTACTAATGGCTGAACTGAAGTCAAATGGCATGTGAGTGGAAGAACACTGCATTGCTGTCTCCTTAATGACCTCTGAGTTAAAAGCATCAGCCCTCACCAGCATCCACAGTTAAATTAATTATACAGTTGATACTGTCTCTTATCTTCAGTTCTTTTACATGACAATGTCACTTTTTTACTAGATTCTAGTATGGTTCAGCTTTATGAAGAAGTTTAAAAGCAAAGTATTTCCTCTGTTATTAACAATGTTATTAAAGACTACTACTATACTTTTGAGTGAAACGCTGCTGAAATATATAGCAATAAAGGAGTTGATAAAGGTTTGGCAAGAATAAATTTCTGCCAGGAACATTACTGCTTGAAGGAAATGGCTGAATGTTCCCTAATTTAATGCTATTACTCAAAGGATTAAAGATGGATGTTTGAAGTCATCAATTGATTAAATGAAGCTATTTATTTCAAAAATCTTCCTAAACTATACACTACCTTGAAATGGTATTTGGTTTGTTCTGTGAGTAGAGTGAGGGAGCTCAAGTCACTAGAACAGCTAGGAGCTACAATAAAAAAATAAAGACAGCAATGTAGTCTGTCTTTCAGCACACTGCTTCCTCCCTTTCCCTAAATGGGTATCTCATCGGTGCATGTTTCCAGTGCAAGTCTTCCCTGGTACTGAGGTTACTGAAGATAATCTTCACTGATCATGGTGGAAGGTCCCTGTGTGTTTTTCTTCCCCTGGCTGTGAGCTCCTCCAGCTTCTACAGCAGAGCAGCTCCCCATTAACAGCAGTTCTGTCCCCACAGTGCAACAGCAAGGCAGTTGTGTGAGCAAAGCAGACGCAGTGACCACACACACAATCCTGTTGCTTCACATAGATATATGTATAGGTATAGATATATGGTATATACACACTGATTTTTTTATAATATATATATAAAATAACACCTTGTTTATAAAGCGACATTTAATTGCCACTTGTTCCCTTCCCACCCCACAAAAAAAAAAACCAATAGTATACAAAATATAAAATATTTTAAATATTTATAAACGCCGCAAGAAAAAAATAGAACTGTACGAAAATATTTTTTTTGTTTTTCTGAGGTCCCCACCCTGCCCTGTGGGAAGGGCAAGAGGAGGAGTACACGTCTGGCCAGCCTAGTGTGCCTTGAGTCCATAGTTGTTCAGGGGGTAGGAGTAGGCCCTGCCCAATACTATCCGGTCCCGGAGGAGCTTAAATAAGACGTAGTAGTTGCAGAAGAGGATGAGGGCCATGGAGAGGGTGTGGTTCCACTTCTCGGAGCGCAGCAGCGAGTAGAGCTGGTAGCAGACCACGCTGCCCTCGATCAGAATCAGCAGGTTGAGCAGCCGTAACGGGCGGTGGAAAAGGAACTGTGGGCAGAAAGGACACAGCTCTGTCACTTGCTCTGGTGCTAAAGCAGGGAGAGGTAGGCACGTAACGCTGTCGGGCACCCTCAGCTACTGCCTGCTGCTCTGCTGGGCAAGAAAAAGTGTTTGTAATCCAGCATAAGTGGGGAAAGCAGCATAAGAAACAAGATGTCCAGAAGTATTCTGCTTGAGGAAGGGAGAATGGGTGGAATAACCTACTGGCCAGCTGACATACTTCCTGTTTCCCTGGAAAATGCTAATAGAACTCTCTTAAAAATACACCACTGCTGCTTCTCCACAGTGAGAAAGCACCAAGGCAGCTTCTCTCTTGTCCAGACACCACTGTAATGGTGTAACAACCTGGACAGGCTGGATCAAGGGGCTGCAGTCAGTTGTATGAGGTTTAACAAGGCCAAGTGCCAGGTCCTGCATTTGGGTCACAACAACCCCGTGCAGTGCTACAGGCCTGGGGACAAATTACTGGAAAGCTGCCCCGTGGAAAAGGACCTGGGGGTGTTGACTGACAGCTGGCTGAACAGGAGCCAGCAGTGTGCCCAGGTGGCCGAGAAGGCCAATGGCATCCTGGCCTGTATCAGAAATGGTGTGACCAGCAGGAGCAGGGAAGTGATCATGCTCCTGTTGAGGCCACAGCTTGAATAGTGTGTCCAGTTTTAGGTGCCACTAGATAAGAAAAACATTAAGGTGCTGAAGCAGGTCCAGAGGAGGGCATCAAAACTGGTGAAGGGGCTGGGGAATGTGTCTTACGAGGAGCAGCTGAGGGAACTGGGATTGTTTGGTTTGGAGAAGAGGAGGCTGAGGGGAGACCTTCTTGCTCTTTACAACTACCTCTTAGGAGGCTGTAATAAGGTGAGTGTTGGTCTCTTCTCCCAAGTAACTAGCAATAGGATGAGAGGAAATGGGCTCAAGTTGCACCAGTGGAGGTTTAGATTGGATATTGGGAAGATAGTGGTTAGGCACTGGAACAGGCTGCCCAGGGAGGTGGTGGAGTCACCATCCCTGGAGGTATTCAAAAAACTTGTGGATGTGGTTCTTCAGGACCTGGCTTAGTGGTCATGGTAGCGTTAGGCTGATGATCAGATGTGATGATTTTAGAGGTCTTTTCCAACTTTAATGATTCTGTGGTAATACTGCAACAGGAAAGCCCCTCTGCTGCAAGCAGCGTGGAGCAGACTGCTCTGCTGCAGGCAGGTTTGAGCCTCTCCTCCCTCCCCCAGCCGCAAGGCGTGAAGCAAGAGCAGAGATACTTGCGTAGAAGCGGGCGTGGGACACGTCTGAAGGCACTGCTACGTTGTAAGGCCCAACGGCTTTGTAGAGGCAGCGGCTGCGTCGCACCAGAACTCCCTGGGGCCAAATCGTGTTTTC
>NW_008606313.1:20048-31060 GCF_000691845.1 Merops nubicus
CTCCCAAGCCCCCCGTGGGGGTTCTGGGGAACGGGCTGCAGCCTGGAAAATACCAGAGCCTCTGCCCCAAGGACGTGTCCTAGCTCCCACTGGAAAAGCACACAGAGGTGATCACAAACGCCCCAGCCAGACTCGGACTGGGTAATGTGAACAAATGGCTCCCAGTGCAAGAACCCAGCACACTGCATCAGAGGGGGCCACCCCCAGCAGAAGGGACTCCTCCAGTGGCCAAGAATCTCAGCATTTGTTTCTGAGACGGAACTAGCAGTGACGAGGGGAGCTCAGATAGACACCTCTAGAGCAGACAATTCTGTTTCTAGGGAACAGAAAGACCAGCAGAGTCACGCCCATGACCCCGGCACTGTGGGGAATAGAGAAGTGTCTTCAGTAGATAAGCACTGCTGACATTTCCCCATCTACTTCGAACATCTTTTCAGCCCCTTGCTGGGCAGGCCAACCCCTCCCATCCCCACACTCACATATGCTGTGGAGCATTGCTGTAGGAACCATGTTCTAGTTTCTGCCACTTGCCGAGGTGGGCAGCTGATCTGTGGAGCAGGTCACAGTACTTGGGAGGCAGCAGCTGAGTGGTGAGCATGACAAAGGCATTGATCCACACCATGATGAGGTGCTCGCAGGACCAGCGCATGTCGTAGTACTGGGTACTCTGCAAAGAGACCAGACGAGAACTTGGCACCACCCTCACAAAAGGGAGGAAGGGATGACAGGGGATGTACTGCGTGTGCATCCCGCAGACCCACACCACACATCACAGGCATGCGCTTTTGGACCGGTGATTTCAGAGGGTCACAGCTTAGGAAACACTCAAGACTCCCTTCTCCTTGACCTGAAGGAGAAAGGGCAGGGGGATGATGCTGCAGCTATTGCATCTCCTCCCCCAGCAGCAGGTAACAAGGGGGTTTGCTCGCCACAGAACTACCCCAGGAGCACCAGTCACACCAGGACCCTACATGAATTGTGAAGCCCTGCCCATTTCACTACACCAACTGGAGCTTGTTCGAGTTAGAAAAATGACAGATTAAAAACTACAACCCCCACACCGACAAGAGGTTCTTGGATTTAGCTTGCCAGGCATCCCTGCTGGCTCTGTTTTCTAACAGGCTGACCACCAAAGCCTCTGATCCAAGCACTCGAAAGCCAGGGTCTTGGATCTGAGGCAGGTAACAACAGGATAGGCGTGTCCTTCCTAGAAAAGGGAACCATCTGCCTAGGAGGGGGCGGGAGAAGGGGAGTTAGTAAGTGGGGTGATGGGACTAGAGGTGCATCACATTTATGGCAATACCTATCCGCCAACCAGGAGCAGTACTAGAGCACTCCGGATGCAGCCATGCTCCGCTATCCGGGCTGCCAAAGGGGAGACAGAGAAAAGGGGAATTAACCAGGAATCCGGCCTGGCAGCAGGTCACACAACATTGAGAAGGAGACGGCGGGCAGGGGCGCGCAGAGAGCCAGACCAGAGCTACCTTCACGAAACACAGCGGCAGGAACGCCACGTAGTAGGCACTGAAGAGGGAGTTGAAGAGAACTTCCTTGATCCTGCGGTTGAAGTCTGCTTTTAGGCACTCCACCTCATTGCGGATGAGATCTGGGGAGAGGGGGCAGCTGTGGGTGGGGATAGACGTAGGATTATTGAACTGTTCTCTCAGGGATTCCCACAGAAGCGAGAGGAAGTCTTTGGGTTTGACCAGGCTGCTGACAGCTGACGCCCCATCGTCCACCATCTGGTCCTGTACCAAGTAACCACAGTCTGCAGGTAGGGGCTGTGCTCTGCTGTCCTGGTGGAAGCAGCACAGAGGAACGTAGACACCAAACCTGCAGGGACAGAAAGGAAAAAAAGGCCTGAAATGACGGCCATGCCAGCACAAAGCAGGGGGCACCTTCCCAAAGGACGCTGGCCTCCAGAAGAGGGACACCACAGAGGAACCCTCACTCCAGAAGGTAGTGGCCAACTCTTCTCCCCCATAAAAGGCTAGAGGCTGCAGGTTTAACAACTGTGCAGAGAAACTTCTTTAAATCCCATTTCTGGAACCAATGATCCAAACAGCTCAGTCTTCAGCTGCAGTTAAAGGCCCTCACGCAAACTGAGGCAATTTGCTTCATCAGCTCAGCGCCACCTCCTCGCACCACCCCCCAGCCACTCCTGCTTCCCCTTCAATCCTAAAAGGAGGGCACAGATTACAGCCAACAGCTCTGCTTCCCATGGTGCCTCCTGCCACCCCCAAGCAGCTACGCTCCTCCTGCCCGAAGGTACAGGTTGGTGTCACTCACGGGTAGCCCAGGAAGAGAAGGTTGAGAACAGAATGGCTGCGGAAGAGGTTGACCAAAGTCCAACAGAGCACCCAGCCACAGAGGGTGAGCAGCACCAGGCGCACCAGGTAGTGAACCACTGACGTCGCGCCCACCTGAGAGGCCTGCAAAGGGAGAAGACACATTCAGCAGCCCTGCAACACTGCTGCTAGAACATGAGCACAGGGAGTGCTTCTGGAGGAGGAGCAGGGTGCCAGGAGGCACTGTAGAAAGGATGGCTGTCCTCTTCCTTCCAGGAGGAGGAGACTGACTCTCTTACAAAAGGTGAATGCCTTTTATTTTATTCACTATTGACAGAATTCAAAAGATTCAAATAAGCACAAATTGTAGGGCATGACTACAACAGGGCCTTAAAAAACAATTAAAAAAAAATAAAAATCAGAGCTGCAAAGTAGAAACTATTTTTTGCTCAAGTCCTGTATTGCTCTGATAATAGTCCAAGATAGCCTGAAACACATTTCCTCTTCCTCTTTCCGTTAGAAGGATCAGGTCTCAGCATTCATTTTCCTGAAGAACTGGAATGTCACAGTTCTCAGCTGAGGGGAAAGATGACAGTGCACTCTGGGAATCCCAGCTAGATTTCCACCACTCATCTCTACTGGATGATCTCCTTCAGTGAGGAGGAACTACCTTCAAAAGGACAGCAAGAAAACTTGTTCTAATCTCCAGAGGGGAGAAGGCAACTGAACCATGAGATGATTCTTAGGGGCTAGAGCCAATAGATGGGACATGGAGGAAATTGCATGGAAGGTTTCAATGCAGAAATTTCCATCTATGGGAAGTTTTATGGCAGATGTGAACGTAAATGAAGATGGCAGGAATCAGAACTGAAAAGAGAGCTTTAGAGATCCCATCTTCTCCATTCACCTAGTAAATAGGACATAACTGTTCCTTATTTTAGTTATTAATTTTTAAACTTATTGCTTAGCTTCTTATCCTGGAGTTAAACTGTTTCCTTGGACAGAACTTCCATGCTTCCTCAAATATCTTTATCACACATGTCTTTGGCCTAAGTGAAGGCCAAATCTCTGTGACAAACACAGAGGTGGTCTGGAATCTGAAGTGACATGACCAGAGTCTCAGTTACTGAGTAACCAGGACTGGAAAAGCAGTTCTACCAGCTACTCCTATTCATGCGAGTGTACTTGGACATCCTCCTCCTGACCTCTTCCTCTCTCATCTCCTGTTCATTCTTCCAGTTTCAGGTAACCTGCCTACTTGCCTTTCTGCTACCTGACTGGCTATTCTCTCAGCCACTTCTCTGGCATGAGACAGTGGGGTATGATATTCCACTTGCAGAGATAAAGCAAGTGAGAGAACTTCATCTCCTTCTAGCTGCAGAGGCAACAGAGCTATCCAATACTGCAGGACAGGAGTGAGCTCAAGGAGAAAATTCCAAGCCAGAAAGACCACCCCAAACTTAGTCCTTCACACCCAGAATTTTCTGGGGGAGGAAACCCCCAAGCTATCCAACTTGCAGAACTTTCTTGGGCCATGGATGGTCATGCCCTGCCACACGTACTACAGGCAGGAGAAGGAACAGTGGGAACGTTACCTCGGAGATGAGGGCCCACACCAGCCTCCGCGCCAGCATCACTGTGATGAATGCCGCCAGGTGGTAGTCAATGAGGTGAAAATTCTGAAGGAGGAAAAGAAAAGATCTTCACCCATGGAAGGGACTCTGAAACCACCCAGCTGGGGTGGGACTGGAAAGCTGTGCACTGAGAGAGCGTTAGGACCTTGTGTAGCCATTCCTCAGGTCTCTCTATTAGGGATGAGGGAGAAGGGAGTAAGTCAGGAATGTCTCCATAAGGTCTTCCCCACATGGAGGTTCCTTCCCCCAGAGAGATTTCCACTGAAAACAAACCCACAACCCCCCGCTTCAGGCAAGTATTTTCATGTCAAAGGGAGATGTAGGACCAGGATCCTACTGTGAACAGCTTACAAGTTCTCCTGGTAAAAACTACTGAGGAACCAGAGCAAGAGCAGCCAAAGTGGAGCCCAGAGTGAGCACAGCAGCTCACTTTAGCTCTTGGCCCAGAAATGGGCTGTTAGTGACTAGTGCTCCCGATAATGATGTTTATCTGAGAAACATCATCTTCATGATCCATAGATCTGTACTAGAAATGAATGTTGGCTCTGGCTGTATCAATTTAGATACAGCTTTTGGACTCCTTATGATTTTTCAGTGAAATCATCAAATGTGCCCTGACTAGAACAGTTAGCAGACTGAATACTGCTGTCAGGGACCTCCAAGCACATTTTGGGTAAACGAGAAGGGCTGGCTTCTGGGGGGAATAAATGTATTGCATACTAAGTGGTTTCAGGTAGGAAGCCTAAAACAGGATGCTGCTTCTTCAGAGAAAGCTGTGTCCAGCACAGCAGAGCTGGACTTGAAGCCAATAGCTGGCTAAGTGGAATAGCAGCACCACCTGTTGGGACAGTTAACTGAGGAGCTACCTCATGCTTCCCAGCAGCTAAGACCCAATATGAACTGAAGGACCACTTCAGAGCCCAGTTCCACTCACATGAGGTTTGCTGACTCAGGTACAGGTTGCTGCCAGGTTGTGCAGCTTAGTGGGCCTGGAAGACGACTGAAACCTGGAGGAGACTGGAAAGTTTACATAAGCTGAGGATCTGACTCCCCCTCCAACTCCTCTGCTGTGGATCTGCTGTGAGATTCTAATGAAAACTTCCATCATGTCCCTTCTCTCAGGCTCTGTTGTTTCTACTGGGAAGGGGCACCCACAGCAAGCCCCTAGAGTCTCAACTCTGTTTTAGGGGCTAGCTAGACCATGCAGGTATCTGCATGAAATTTCCAGTGGAGGGGCCTCGCTGACACCTCTCTTCCACCTTCTGTGTTTTTTCTCCCCTGTGACATGGGGGATGACATGGCCCTGGCTGACTGGGGTGCATGTGAACTCCCCTTCACCAACTTATGTCAAATGCTTGGTGATTCCTGGGCTGAAGCAGCATGAAAAGAAGCCGTGTAATGACAAAACATGAGTGACAGCATTTACTGGGGAACTCACCAGTGAGGTGCAGGAAGCAGGGTGATTGTATGGATACCACCAGACAGTCTTGTAGATGTTGATATACTGAATGAAGAGGGCTACCAGTAGGTAGATGAAGAACAGGAATTCAAAGAGAAGGCTCCCATCCACTGGCAGCTCAGGGATCCGGCAGTGACGGACAGGCTCTGGAGTAATCAGCGCTGTGATCGGAGGTGCAGAGAGGCTGATGGCACTACCATTCCTGAAGCAGACAGGTATCACTCACTTAGTCAACATGCCACATCATCTCTACCATTTTCCAGGACAGGGAGTGCTTGTGGTTGTGTATTTGACACTGGGCATGGCTAGAGCAGAGATGGCAGCAGTCTTGCGCTCATACTTCTGGCACAGGACTGGTGGTGAGCTTCATCACCTTCCTAGCTCAGACAAACCCCATATCCAGCATTTTCTCTAAACAGCAGACTGGTCTGCCAGAGGTGCTGTGACATGCTCAACACTATTTCAGTAAATTTCTAGATGGAGGAACAGAGATACAGAGTGGGAAGCACCTCCAAGTAAATATCATCAAGTGCCAGACCAAGCACTTAATGCCAGCTCCTTCCAGCCATTGCTAGGACACAACAGTAGTACCCAACCTCCTTCTCCAGTACTGCAAAGTGCCCATTGTCTTTCTCCTCATAGTTCTTCTCTTAAAAAGAGTGGCAACTAAAAATGGAATGGAGGAGTTCAGCCATGTCCTGGAAGCTGACCTCTCAACTGTTCTCACATTTCCTTCTTTCCTAGCCTTTAGAGGAGGCTAGGACAACTAAAAACTCCAGCAGACTGGATTTAGGGAGGAAGTTCAGACAAACTATGCTGTGTCTGACTGAAAGCAGGGTAGGGAATGCTCCTCCAGGACCTTGGGGCATTAATACCACGGCCTCAACAGTGAATTGCTCCTCAAGCTTCTAAAGGCTATGCCTTCCATCCATCTGTCCCAGCCAGAGAAGTCTTTTAAGGCCAACACTAAATGGCTTCCATCTCTCTACTCTGTAAGGATGAATCTATACCAAGTAGGTCAGGGCCTCAACATGCAGCAAAGATCTTCTCTAGTCTGATAATTTCTTTAGCAACACCAAGCCCTTTTAGTCTTTATGCCAAATGTGGAGCTCTGAATGTCACCCTGTGTTCCTTTTTTAACTCCCTACTTCCCCAGAAAACGGAGGTGAGCTTTGCCAACTGTGAGTACTGGTTTCACCTGCAGCCAGCATGGCTAAAACATAACATAGGCATCCTTCTGCCCTACCTTTCTATCACATAGGAAGGGGACTCACAGCTGAGCTCTGACATGTCACACTGACTCCTGTAGCACTGCAGGCAGGTGAAGAAGAGAGAAAAGGACTCATCATCTGCTAGGAATCACTGCTTTGGGACCTGCTGCAGGGAAAGAAACTGAGCACTGTATGATTTCCACCCCTGGCTGTTGTGACCATGGTAAGCAATGAAGGGTGGCTGAGACCACTTCCACAACCCTCCCCAGGGGACTGATTTTAATTGATGAAGTAAAGAGAAGGGCCGCAAAGGGAAGCATGTGCCACAGCAGAGCTGGGAAGAGACGTGCTAGACGAGGTTGGTCACCTCCCTCCTGATGCCACAGCAGAGGGCTCAGCCTTTCCATCTCCCACTTCCTCGGTTTAACCATGAGGCTGCACTCCCGTGCAGAGCCCAGAGCAAGGCTCCCAGCTTTTAGCACTGTCCTAGCTGCAGGTGTCTCAGCATCCCCACCCTCGTCCTCACCTGTTCCTCAGCCCGGTGCCGTTCCCGCAGCTCCCGCCAACCAGCGTCTGGAGAGAAGGCAAAGCTGAACGGCTTAGCTGCTGCCGGCTGGGGCCCCTCCTTCCACCGGGCATGACCAGGAGCCAGTCCACTTCCAGTGCCTCCAGCAGGCTCTGCCCTGAGACTCAGACAATCCCAAAGCCTTCCCAGGTCTGCAAAGGAGGCAGAAACATCACTTCAGCTGGAAACTGACGTCGCCTAGTTGACACCCCAGCCATGCAAGTGCATGCAAAAGCGAGCCACTCTCCTACACCCAGAGTCCTGTGGGACACCCAGCACCACTCTAAAACACTGCGGTGTTTCAGCAGCACCAGATCAGCATCTGCTTGCACGCACAGAACGGACGCCACTGATGCTGTGTCTTTAAAAAGCAGCTGCTTAAATTAGCCACCAGCCACCACTAGCACTTCCTGCTGGCTGGGAAGCACCACCAGCATCTCCAGGGCTGGTGGCTGCACAACCCTGGGCCTCCTTTCCAGAGCAGGCCCGGGAAGAGCCCTCTCCCTGCTCTGGTGCAAAGAGCTACGAAAGCCTCACAGGTATTTTTAACCACCCAGCGCATCACTTGGCAGGCTCTGGTGCTGGTCGGGAACTCAGACTCCCTCTGCCAGAGCTCTGAACAAACACCTCGGTCTCCATGAAGTTAATTGCAGGTCCAGCTCCCTTCTGTGTTAAAGACCAACTGACACAATAGTACGAGGCCCATTTAAAAGTTGTTCTAGTTAAAGTGGTACAGCAAAACACACAGGTATGCGTATACTGCAAATGCACAGAGCCAATCATCTACCCCGGCCCTCAAAGAAAAATTCTTTTAAAGTAAGCCTGTAAATATTTATTTTAAATGACACATTTAAATCAATCAGTTCCTTAAAATGCTCCAGTATGAGAAAGGCTGGGCAACTCAGATGTTTAATGAAAAGGTGGTTTCTCTGGCACAGGCTTTACCACTTCCCATACAATTTTGCTTTTATTTTATTGGTCTCCCCAGTGACACTGCAAGGATTTTGGCAACCAGGTAAGGTTCTGATAGCTAGCAGACATAAGAGAGGGAGGGGTTTGAAGTGGAGTGTGAGTCTGGAGGTCATTCCAAGCACACATGCTGTACAGAGCCCAGGCACCGAGCGAGCAGCACACTGCAAGGACTCGGCTGTGTTTGGTGTGTGGAGACCAACCAGCCGCCCCTGTGGCAAAATGTCATCGCCAGAACCAATCCAGGGTCAAAAAACCTCCCTCACCTTCTGCGAAACTCTGGATCTAGCTTCAAAATTTACAGATGGAACCTATTGTCTACTTATAATTCAGTTATCACCTCCTTTACAACCCTGAGAAATCACAGCTGGCAGAAATGCCAGGAAGTTTTCCCAGTGAGTCACACCACTGTCACCATAAACAGTGTGCAGGAGAACTGTTCTATAAAATTCCCTCAAAGAATTGTCCTTTGTCCTACTCCAATAACCCATACTCAAAATTTCAACAAAAATCAAGGTTTCAAAAGATGAATGTTTTCCACATACCCACATGAAGGTCACTTGCAAAAAAAGAGTTGTGAAACTGTATGAAAGGAGAGCAAACATTGGACAACTTGGATTTGGAGGAAAATAGTGTGTTTTGGCAGACTTCAAATCTCTCATTATAATTCCAATGACAATACAACAGAGAATTGAAGCCTTCCTTACTTTTCTAGTCAAGACTCTAAAGACTTTCAAAGAACTTTCCCTAGGATATTCTAGAGTTTTATTTGGAAATATTTATACATCAGCAATTAAATATAAATACAAGAAAATTCTCCTGCATGTACAAGATGAGCAGGGGCAGGAACAGACAATGCAGAATTCCCTTAAGGCTTCCAGAGACTTCACATAAGCAGCTAAGGTGAAGGAAAAATGTTATTTAAAACCCCAAAAGGAACAACTTTGAAAGCCATTTTAAGCCAAATTAAACTATTACAGGGACTATGGAAGCTAAAAGAATTGGCCTGATTCAACCTACAGAATATTTATGATAGCGGATGCAATACGTTGGAGGTCTAATTAGTGGTATTAACAGTGGGAGGTACTTTATGCCACATTCAGTAATTCCTGTAAATAATTTAACAGCTCTCATTAGTATTTTCCCATTAGTATGCTTCACATGCTTGCCAGTATAGACACTGGAACACCAAGTAATGGCACTTCAACCCTCTGGTTTTGCAAACCAGTAAGATACAGATTTCTAACGGTAAAAAAAGAATGCATGTTGAAAGGAGCTCTCCTGAACATCAGTGCACCCTATTTTAAATGCACTTGAATAAGCCCTTTCACAGTCATCCCTGAATTTACAGACTAGGCAGGTCTTCAAGCCAAGTTTTAAATAACTTTACTTCAGTGGAGTCTGATCAAATTAGGTAGGTGTCTGTGAGAGCAAAATCTGCCAAAGAACCATTCCTTTTCTTTTTCTGTTTGCTTTTGTTTTGTAAAATTAGCCACACAAAACTGAAGCTCCCCAGATAAAGTTAAACAAAGCAGTGAGATTACAGAGCAGTTTGACTCTAAGTCTGCTTTTTTTGGCCTTGAACCAATCAACAGCCCTCCTTTTTGTGGATAGAGACATGGGAAAAAGCCTTTTTACAGTTTTCAATTAATAAACAAAAGCATGAGTCGACTGTGAAGAATATGCTGACAAAAAATAAAAAGTGTCCATGACCCTTTCCTCCAACAGATAAGATCCCTGTGTGCATCCAAGTCATATTAAGTATTAATAAAGACCCCGCAGAGCAAGCTGGGTGCCTACCAGCCTCCCTTCTCTGTTTGCAGAGTCCTCATCCCATCAGTGATCTCATTTTGTATAGAGTCACTGGCACAAAAACCGAATAATAGAAGATAAAAGCTTTTCCTGTCAAGACACCTCAGTCCATTCATGTGGTTCCACATTGTTCTTCCTAGTTCACCTCTAATTTCCCTGAAAATAAGTCACATACCCGTAGTCCCTTCATCCACAACACCTCCAGAACAGAAACTGTCTAGCTTCCAAGATCTCCTCTCTCAGGCAGACGTGGGCATCATAAAAAAACACACAAGAAGGATCTGGGGATGAGCTACACAGCACTAGACAGTGATCCTATCCGCACACAGGAAACAGCTCTTGGGTCCTAGAGAGGGACCACCCTCTTCCTTTGAGACAGAGACAAAATGTTTAGCTCTGACATGGTTGTAAGAAGATCCAGGAACGTAAGACATCAGTCTCTGAGTTCCAAATCATGCTTTTAGGACTAAAGAAAGAAAGCACTTGGGCATTTTGTTTCTCTGCACCAACATTCCTTCTTCCCCAGCTCTCCTGATGAGGCAGGATCAAGGCAGGCAAGAACCATAGCTGTGAGCAAGGCTTTACCAGTGAAGAGCTGGGCAAACAAACCATTCACCAGTTGAGAGGTGAAGCAGCATGCAGCCCTGTCCTGCTCCCCAGGAACCATCACTCAGAATTGTGTTCCTGCATCAGCAGCTGCCCAAACAGCTCTCACAAGAGGCAAATCAGGAGAGTCAGTGACTCATCAGAATTAAAAGTCTGCCTGGTTCCCCATCTCTTTGTGGGAAACGCTACAGCGCTCAGCCAGTTGTTTTGATGGCATTAACATATTTTAATTGGAGAAGAATCTGAGCCTCCACTCTGAGCCTCCAGTCCTCTTGGGAAGCTCACTGCACTGAGGCGTGAGAACTCTCAGAGCTTGGAAAACATTCAAGAGGCTCTCCTTGGCTCCACAAGTCCTACAACCAGATATTCTCAAGAGCAGAAAGGGAAATGTGGCCGCCCCCACTTGCAGCAACATGGCCTGAGAAGACCACAGGTCTCTCGTTGCAACTCTCCATCTAGATCTTCCTG
>NW_008606313.1:31091-37498 GCF_000691845.1 Merops nubicus
TTGGTGTGAAGCAACACGTCGCCTCTGTGGCTGTTAGCAAGGGAGCTCTGCTTGCCTCCTCCTCAGCAACAGAAGCTCCCAGCATTGTCTGGGTCACTAGAAAGACTTTGCATTCACGGTGCCTGAGTTTTATGGCTACACAGGCACGGAAACACCCACCACGTGTTCAGTGCTCCCTCACAGAGAAGCACAGCAGGCCACCCCCGCAACACGGCTGCAGAGCACTGACACAAGGCATGGGGAACTACCAGCCCTGATAAAACACCAACATTTCCAGCCCTTCTAGGTGCTAGCGGCACTACCCTGAACCACAGCTAGCATCAGGCACAGGACAAAAGGGTAAAAGGAACTGGGAACAGCCCAGGGAAAGTACAAGCCAAGGAGCGTGGAAGCAGCAGTGCCACGCAAGCAGCACCACCCATCTCCAGAGCACTCCCCAGGCAGGTATCTGGCAACCCCCCCGGGGCTGCAGCAGCCGCCTGTCCCCCTGCTGTCAGGAGCACTGGCTTCTAGGTCATTTTCCCTCAAAAAGGAACATGCATCCTGGGACTGGACTGTCAAGATAAGCTCCAGGGCATGAGCTCCCAGACCACAAAGGCATGGGGCCATCACAGAGCTAGACAGTTCACCCCAGCCTGGGTGAAAGCCTCTGTACCCTAGGCTGCCACTGAGCAGCCCAGTCTGCACCTGTACAGCTTCTGTTGTCACCCCACAGGTGACAACAGCAAACTGTCCTACTCAGCAGCTTATTTATAAGCCCTTGTTTGCAAGGCTGCAAAAGATAGTTACTAGCCCCTGGTGAAACCATTTCTGGAAGGATGGGAGGAAGAAAATAGGGTAGGATTCTCTAACCTTTGGGATTAAACAGACTGTAACGGTTGGTTTGCCTGCTGAAAGTCACAACAGCTCTTTCTGCTCTTCCTCCCTCCCACCCCTACCAGTCTCTCAAAGTGAAACAAGCAATGTAAAAAGGTTTCTTTTTCACTAATGACCTCACTTCAAATTGCTGTAGCTGGCCCATCTAATCCCAGACTCACATTTACCCAGCAATCCTAATCTCTTTGCAAATTATCAGCAATTCCACTTTATGGTCAAGTTTTCTTCTGAGCTGCTGCAAGTCCTTGTTACCATGGCTTGTTTTTACTTCCTTTTACTGCGAGGCTTTTATTTATTTAAATAGAGACATTTTGACAGATAGAAGAACTGAGACACAAAGCTGGTAACTGATTAACCCAACACAATGCCAAAAACAAAACCTCGAGAAGAGAGCCTAGGAACACCGATGGCTGCACCCGTGCCACCTCGTCAGCGCCCTCCTACCTGCCACGCTGAAAGCTGGCAAGCTGCAAAGCTCCCGTGGAAGCCCTCACTTGGTTTGGGTATAACACAGCATTTGATTATTGCGAGGGAGGAAACAACCAACAGGTTATCAGATGGAAAGCTAAATATTTGGCTTGCACAGAGCTCCCCCAGTGCTAAGTCAACACAACCTTTCAACTCGGGCCGGCTCCAAAGGCACACAGCAGCCACCTGGCCCAGAGCCTGGCTCCAGCCCCGGGCTGGGAGGCAGGACCGGTTAGGAGGGAGATCTCCCACGTCAGCACATTTTCCACATCCTCACGTCGTACGAAGACTTGGTGCAGAGGGAGACAAACCCCCCTGCAGCACGGCCCAGGTTCGGGCAGAGGGGACGAGAGGCGGGTGGTGAATCAGCGCCGTCAGGTGATGCACCAGCAGGACTAATTTTTCCTCAGTGACTAAGAACCAAGAACCTCTTCTGTAATAACAAAACCAACCCAGCAAGACCAAGTCAGCGTAGGCTCTTCTGATACAGCACAACTCTGGCTGAAGAGGCTCCATCTATCAGTCCTCTACACAAGTGCCAGCACTGAAGGGTGAAAGTAGCAAGAAGGCAAGATCTCACAAACAGCGTATAGACTGTATGACTCATTTCAGGCAGCTTCAGTGAAGCAGGCTACAGCTAAGCAGGCTGATAAGTGGGGAAAATAAAGTTCTAGCTAAAGACAAGGTGAAGGCACCAACTGCTCTTTGTAGCTGCCACAGTATCTCAAATACCCACTGATAAAAATGGGAGCAGGAAAGAAAAGTTTTCCAGGAAAAGCCTCTCCAGGTTAAGGTGCAGTAAGCTCAGTTCAGCTCATTTTGCAGATGTGCTTTTTAAGATGCACTATAGATTTAAGTTCTGAACACTCTAGACCAAGAAAATTATCCAAGAGAATAAGAAAGCAATTTTTTTTAAATGGAGAAGGATTCCAACCCAAATCCAACACATTCCTTAAAACCTCCCTCAAAGACCTTACTTCAGAGGGTTCAAGGAAGAGACTTCCAGAAGTATGCAGGAGATGCCATACTCTTCAGAATACAGATGAGTTCAAGTCTTTGTGATTCCAAGGAAAGAAGATACACACACTAAGCAGCCTTAATGAACCTCTGGCAAGCACAAAAACAAAGCCACAATTCCTGGAGTAATAAAATTATACCTCATAACCATATAATTACCTTGTGCAACTAACTGCTGCAAGAGGTCAAAGCAAACAGCTTAGTAAGACTTTAATGAATGACTGTAATAATTTTGTGAATGAAGACAAGTAAAGTTATGTTCTTAAAAAAAGTGGGAAAAAAAAAACTCCAAACCACAACACAAGATCCTTAGGGCTCAGCAGCTACATGTGGCCAATAACACACTTCTCACCAAGACAAGGGTATGGCACAGTTAGCAAAGCATTAACATTTTCTTTGGCTTTTTCTGATGCATGCAGCAATGCTTACAGCCAAATACTGGATCTGGGAATAAAAAAAGCATAGCTCGTTCTTGTGTGAGAGCAAGACAGAATTGCAAAGCTGAGTTTGTCCAGCAGCAGAGGAAAATGCAGACCTGGCCAGTTTGGTCGTGGTTTATTTTGGTCCTACAGTTCCCATACTTCTAAATCCTGTGGGGAACGGGACAGCAAGTCCAGCCTCATCCAGAGTAAGGTGAAACTCAAGATCTAGCAGGAGTTACTGATCTAGATGTACGGTTCTAAGAGAACCTTCACCTCATCTGAAAGCTCAGGAGTGTTTCAGCTTCAGTTCCAAAACATGGTTTGGATATGTAACAACATAACAGGTTTAAGCTCCAAGTGCCTGGTTGAGATAGAAACAAAAGTTCACTGACAAGGCCACTGGTTGGGAAGCAATGCTAAATCAGAAGGAGGAGGTAATAGTGGGCACAACACAGGCAAAGCTATCAAAGCTGGCTGTTAATACAGTCAACAAGGCACACTCCTAAGCACATCTTGCACCAGAGCTCTCCAGTAAACATCAGGCACAAGCTTGGCACTGCTGAAACACGGCCACCAGCAGCCCTCCTCTATACCCTGCTCTGCACAGCCACTGGGAAAGGAGGGAAATTTTGGCTACAGACACTGAAATTTTCTAACTTGTCAGGGCAAACACACAGCAAAACAGATCACCACCGAGGTCAGGGGAGAAAGGAAAAAAAAGAAAAAAGTGGTGCTCTTTCCTTAAAGAGCCCATCTTATAATTTTCAGCCAAGCAAGCCACCAAAATACACATTCTCCCTCAACCCCACATGCAGTGTAATGGCCTGAGTACAGGACTGCAAGCCAGGAACTCTTTGCTTTGCATCTCTTCTCTTCAACTGGCTCCCAGTGAAGTTGGTTTACTGATTTAGAGCTCAATTTCCTTATCTCAAATAGGATAAACTGTTCAGCAAGTATTTCTCCTCCCAGGGGTCTCTGTACATTGTAGTATTTTTTACCTTATTACTTCAGTGGTTTAGACAAGTTTTTTTAAAAAAAACAAACAAACAAACAAACAAAAAAAAACCGGTTGGAAAACAGAAGCAGCTTTCCTACTGTTTCTGCTCCTCTGCCAATCCCTATGTTTAATTTAATGGAGACCAGCCATGGTGACAAATCATGGGGAGTCACTAGGATTTTTCTATTTTGTCCTCACACAGCTAAAAATAAGGCAGGCATCTGCCATCTGTAGCAATCAGTTTGTAGGCATGGAGTAAAACAAGGAAGAAACACTTCCTTGAGCCCTACAGAGTCATCACTCTGGGAAACATATGACAAAGCAGCAGTGCAACAACAATTGGCATGTCCCTGACACTGTGGAAAACTAAAATTACTGCATGGATTTCTAAAAATATCATAATTTGCGTAAATCATAAATTTGCATTAAAATATAAAACACATATGATGATACATCAACTCCCCTCTATTTGCCTCTTAAATAATTGCTATGCAAGTTCTCCACAAAACAGTAAAGGTCTTCAATTCAACTTGAATTACTCTGGTAGGCAGCACTTAGAACCTTGTACAACCAATTGCAGAATATCTAACATCAGGAAAATGCAACAGTATCTGTTAAACCCTGGTATAATTAATTATACCAAGACGAATTTAGCTGTCTGAATCTGCATACATGCTCCCTTGTAAATATTTCTGGGCCACAGACACCTACTGATAATTTTGCTTTAAACTAACCATTTCAAAGCCCCTACCTAGCCCATGTGGCTGCTGCTGCCTCACGTTAGCCTGCGTGGCTCTTCTGACCCGCTTGCATAACACTCACCAGAAGCCTCATTTTCTGCTTGCAACACATTCAGCCCAGAAAGTTAAAAAAAAAAAAAAAAAAGGTTGGAAAAGACTCTCCAATGGCTACAGCCCATGAAGAATGGTGAGAAATCTTTCAGGTGAGTCTGTGGTCACTCATGAACCCAAGTCACATAGCTACTAGAGATTTCCCTCTGATTTTAAAAACCCACCTGCTGAAGGCTGTACCCGTTATCTAACTGTGGTACAGCTACAGACGACTGGACTAAAGTTCCCATCAGCACAAGAGACCTCCTGCAGTTGGCTGAACAAAGGGGAGAACAAGCTTCATGGCCCCATCCACTATGGGGACAGGCCAAACTCTGCAGCCAAAGAGCAGATTGTGGAGATGGCAGAGGGACCACTGAAAGAAGGTGGTCAACTGTTGTAATTTTGCATCATCCTCTCTAGTGCATAAGCCAGCACTGCAGGACTGTGAGACTCTTATCAGTTCTCCAATTGAAGGGCAGTGCAAGAACAAAAATTTGGCCTTATAAAGGAAAATACACATAACAGAATATCATACTACACAACTCAGTACAACAGATCAGGTAGTCCTAAAGTTTAAAGATTCTGCAAGCCAAATTCAACACTCCTCTGTATTTCTCAGTCCACAAACATGCCAGGACATAAAATTTCACAATGAAGAAACAAAAGAATGGTTGGAAATTGGTAATGTTTGTAAAACTAAACTTTCTGATTGATAGTAAACAAATATAGGCAAATCTCTAGCTGATATTCATCAGCACATGCATCTTTGTATCAACAAAATACCTCTCCCTTAAATCCAAAGTACAAATCCAAGCCTTCCAACTCAAGAGTTTCACATCCATAAACTGAAACTGAACCACATGCTTGTAAGTGCTAGTTGGAAAATTTTTCTAGGATTTCATGATACTGTGGCACAGGGAAAGCGCTGAGGCTGAGGAGCAGGACCACCTCAGAATCAGTACTAGCTTGTTGATTTGTACCACATCCATCTTCAGGAGCTGCTACTCTACAGACTTGTACTGAGTGGCCTGACTGGCTTATGAACTAAATGCTCATGGAAACTGGAAGCCACCATTTCTAGCATATATGCTCTTGCTGTATTCTCAAACATCCAAATTTAATACCTTCGGAAGAAAAAAAAAATGTTTGTTTTATGATATCCAGACTTGAGTTGCCTAAGTCAATTTGCAATACAGACACTTTCAGGGAAAGATTTGTGTTCAGTGCTTCTCAATTCCAAAAGCAGCAGAAAGGTGAGGGGTTTTCCCCCTCAAATACTACATTATTCAATCCTCTCTCTAAAATTTCAGACCAAAAAAGCAGTGTCTGAAGAAAGCATAGACAAAAAAAAAGTGATTAGGCCTGTCTGCTTTTGAATAATACATAACAGCATAACTGTATTAACAATGTTACAACAGCACAAGTATTGCTAACGTAGGCAGGCCACGAAGATGAGAACAGCTTTATTCTCCTTGGCTACCGCAGGGTGTTATTTGTATCTCTGTAAAAAGAGTAATTCAGCAAGGTGCTAACCTGTACATCACAAGAAGCTTCTAGAATTTATCTTCTTACAAGCAGAAGAGAAACATACTCTGCAAAAGTAGAAAGCAAAATGTGTTATCCTCATTTCACAGTCAGACCGTAAAAAAAAAAAAATAATGAAAAAAAAAAAAAGCCCTGCCTTTTCTAAATTATCAATGATTTTGGATGCTCACATTGAGACAATACAGATACTTTGATACTACCTGAGCTCTTCTGTCGCTCCAAACAAACCAGACCTGGACAGCATTCCTG
>NW_008606313.1:37522-38733 GCF_000691845.1 Merops nubicus
TGTGCTGGTTCGCCCTTCAAATCCTGAGTCAGAGGTGCTCAAGAACAGAAACAAGGAGTAGCTGCATCTACACCTGAAGAAATTCCAGTCCAATAAGGCACATCAAGGAGCATGTGAAGGTTCAGCACAGCTCCTAGAGAGGTCAGCATCACCTGGCTACCACTTCAGCTCCAGTGAGCCCAGGTTTTACCAGCAGAGCATCATCTGATCTCGATACAAGTACCTTGGCTGAAGGAACTGGCGTTCAGAGAGATGGCTGGAAGAAAAAGCGAGTGTCAGAAGCAAAGCCACTTTGACAACAGGAGTGCCAGGATGTGAGCAAAGGAGCAGACTACTGTCCTGCTTTGCTCTCAGCATCTTGTGAAACTGGAGCTGGGCCATTCTAGCCCCACTCCCGTACTACTGTACTCCTCTCCCAGGAAATCTCTTCTGACTGCAGTGAGCTAACAGACCTGAATTAGTTACAGAAGGGATGCCTTGCCTCCAAAAACTTTACAACTCAGGGCTTTGTAACACTGACATCTCATTCCTTGACTTACAGTCATAACAGATGCCAGTGACATGAGTGGCCAGTTATTCACAACGAAAAAGCATGCATGGGAACGATCGTAAACTGCAAACAAAGCTGCTGCTGCTGTTTATGCTACACATTCAGGTCTCAAAATGATACTGGGGTAGCAAAGGAACTACCTCACGTAACAAGAAACGCATCAGCCTAACTGCTGTCCTACATAAGGGAGGATGATGGATGGATACACTGTTTTCTTAGCAGTACAAAAAAGAACAGCCAGAGACGTGCACCCGCATCCACTCTGGAAATGGCACGCTATGGTGAGTTAGTCTTGCCTAGACTTAGAGCAGACTGCCTCAGTTCTTCATCTTCCACAGCACGGTGCCCTCTTCCACCTCCTCTACAGGACTAGGTGGGGACGGCGTTTTAAAAGCCCAAGGCAAACCTACCCGTGACTCCAGACCAACTTCCTCGCGTTCAGCCCCGACCCCTCCCCCCACGCCCCTCACAAGCCGCTCGGATCTCGTTGTAACGCGGGCACATCGGGAACCGCCTAAAGCGAGAAGCCCGGGGCCGAGCGCCGGGACCTGCCCGCAGGACCGCACAAAGCCCGCAGAAGCCGCCCCGCACACGCACATACACACGCACACGAAGTTCCAGGCGGGCAGGAGGCGGCTCGGCCGCCCCGTCCCGCACCGCC
>NW_008606314.1:0-21401 GCF_000691845.1 Merops nubicus
TAGGTATAAAATATATTTATTTCATAAATCACCAGCAAACAACTTTTGTCTTGAATTCCAAGTACAACACAGTTCAAATAAGCTAGTCACCTGCTTGCTTGACACACCTGTGATGAAGGAAGTGCTTTTCCAAACCACAGGCTTCATATACAAGACCCTTTGGGCCAAAGCTATGAACTCTTTCTCAAAACGTTATCTGCAAAGTAAAGAGTGGAAAAAACCACCATTGATAAATGATGGAAAGTGACTTGATGAGCAATTCCACTAGCTCTCTCAGCACTCTTGGGTAGATCCCTAAATGGTACCATAGACTTAGAGCCTTGTGTGCATCTAAGTGGCACCGCAGGTCGCACACCACTTCTCCATGAATTATGGGGCCTTCATTCTGCTCCCCAACCCTGTCTTCCAGTTCAGGGAACAACCGGTCGTACTATTGAAGACTAAAGCAAAGGAGGCATTCGATAACCTCAGCCTTTTCCTCATCCTTGATCACTATATTTACCCCCACATCCAAGAGAAGATGGAGATTCTCCTTAGTCCTCCGTTTGATGTGAATGTATAGAAACACTTTTTACTGTGTTTTATGGCAGTAGCCAGATTAAGTTCTAGCTGGGCTTTGGCCTTTCTAGTTTCATCCCTTTATAGCCTCATGGAATATCTGTACCCTTCTTTCATAGGACACAGATGTTCCTTTTTTCCCCCCAAGTTCCAGCCAAAGCTCTCTTCTCAGAAAGGGTAGCTTTCTTCCCCATCAGCTTGTCTAATGGCACACGGCAAAAGCCTGCTCCTTTAAGATTTCCCTCCTGAGGAATGTCCAGCCTTCCTGGACTCCATTGCTCTTCAGGACTGCCTCCCAAGGGACTCGCTCAACCATTCTCCTAAACAGGTTACAGTCTGCCCTCCTGAAGTGCAAGGTGGCAGTTCTGCTGAGCCTATTCTAATTGAGAGGAAAAAAAAAATACATATATATATAATGAATGCAACCTACAAGAAATTTGGGGCTAGGAAGAGGGAATGGGTAACTCTGTCTAACCAACCCCACTCCCAGACTTTCATGCTGGTACCTTGTGCCCTTTGAACATGATAACTCCTATCAGAAAGCCACACATATAAGGCACACAAAAATTTCTAAGTTCATTCCTCATATAAGGACAAATGCTGTCCTGAAAGGAATCCTTTATAGTAACCTGCTGTGTAAATGGTGCAGCTAGAATGGTTTAAACGAAGAAAAGATTACTCTAAATTCTTTTATCCCATTAACTTCCATTACAAAAAGCTTGAACTCACCCACAAAGAATAACCACAAGGGGTTAAGAGCATTCTGAAAAACCAAAACATAGATCATCCACTATATCCTTATTATCTAACACACTGGTAATGCCTGGAGAATTTTTGGCTGAATAGCAGTTTCAAGAAAAGGAAATCTAGTAAGCCTGTCTTTAATAAATGCATACTTTGCCAAGTGTTTCTCTTCACCGAGTTGCAAAATCAGCTCCTATACAGCCTTCAAATGCAATGTCACACTGTCTTGCACATAATTTTATGACACATTACTGCTTTGGCTTTCAGAGTAAAGTATATAATATACTCTTGGCTCTTGGGAAAGGCTGCTAGCAATAATCACACTTTAAAAAGCGTGTTAAACTTGATTTGCCACGTCCTTTGTCTCACAGAGGTGCAGACTACCAAATCGAGATTTGAAATTTAATAATTCCAGGCTATTTTTCACTTGTCCGTATATTTTGAGCTGCAGTATTATCATTCTTTATTATAGTAAAGTCTGTGTTTCCCTAATCAATCAAAGATTATACAATTTCACTAATTTCTAGCCTAGCCAAAACTGGGATTTGGATGGTGAACAATCTGTGAGTCAATCCTGAAAACACCATGTGATGTTTGCTAATAATGGAGTCTTCCAGAAAAAAAGGACTGGATTGCTTCTGCACTTTTTTGCTGAATACACCGCTACTCCTGGATTAACCAGTAGTAAACACTACAGACAGTAACTGCTTCCTCTGGACAGCCAAGAGGAAGGTGCTGAGATTCTGGATACCTATCTCACAATAGTTATTAGAATCACACAATCATAGAAATAATTTAGGTTGGAAAAAGCCTTCAAGATCATAAAGTCTAAAAGACTTCAAGATCATAAACCTAACACTGTCAAATCTACCACTAAAACATGTACCTAAGCACCACATCTACATGTCTTTTAAATACCTCCAGGGATGGTGACTCCCCCCCCCTGGGCAGCCTGTTCCAGTGCTTTACAATCCTTTCTGTGAATATGTTTTTCTTATCACCAAACCTAAACCTCCCCTGGTGCAACTTGAGGCCATTTCCTCTTGTCCTATTGCTTGTTACAGGGGAGAACAGACTGACCCCCACCTCACTACAACCTCCTTTTAGGTAGCTGTAGAGAGCAAGAAGGTCTCCCCTCAGCCTCATTTTCTCCAGGCTAAACCACCCCAGGTCCCTCAGCCACTCCTCAGAAGACCTGTGCTCTAGGCCCTTCACCAGCTTTGTTGTCATTCTTTGGACATGCTCCAGCACCCCAATGTCCTTCTTGTAGAGAGGCCACAAACTGAAACCAGTACTTGAGGTGTGGCCTCACCCGTACAGGGGGATGATCCCTTCCTTACTCTCCATGGCCCCACTCTGTCTGATACCAGCCAGGATGCTGTTGGCCTTCTTGGCCACCTGGGCACTGCTGGCTCATCTTCAGCTGACTGTTGACTGGCACCCCCAGGTTCCTTTTCCACTCGGCAGCTTTCCAGCCAATCTTCCCCAGCCCTATAGCATTGCATGGGGTTGTTGGGGCCCAAGTGCAGGACCCAGCACTTGGCTTTGCTGAACCTCATACCATTGGCCTTGGTCCCTTGATTTGACCTGTCCTGATCCCTCTCTACGGCCTGCCTACCCTCAAGCAGATCAACACTCCTGCCCAACTTGGTGTTATCTGCCAACTTCCTGAGGGTGCTCTTGATGCCCTCATCCAGATCACCGGTAAAGATATTAAAGAGAACAGGCCCCAACCCTAAGCCCTAGGGAACACCACTTGTGACCAGCTGCCAACTGGATTTAACTCCACTCATCACAACTCTCTGGAACCAGCCATCCAGACACTTTTTTGTTCAGCAGAGTACATCTCTTCAGACTATAAGTGGTCAGTTTCTCCAGGAGAACGCTGTGGAAAACTGCGCCAAGGGCTTTATTGAAGTCTAGGTAAACAATATCTACATCCTTTCCGTCATCCACCAAGTCCACTTACTAATCTGCATCGGCCTAGGCTGGTACAGGATACAGCATTTACTGCTCCCTTTTGAACATCATCTGAGAAGTACGAACTGCTTATCCACAAAAAACGATTGACCTTCTGTGCCCAAGTTGGTGTATGAAAGTTATCTTTAGTGAGTTATGTTAAGCAGAGTCTGTCTACAATCAAAAGGAAACTGGCCCTCTGCTGAGGTTCAGTACTGAAGCTTCTGAAACATTGCTTTAAAAAAGGTTAATTAACAGTATAGACAAAACAAAGCAGGTTCATGACAAGTTCTGAAATGTCAATAGCATCACTGTAGTTAGCCTGTCAGGATAGTAATAGAGTTTGTTCCTACATGGTCTCACAATGTTGCAAAAACTACTTTAGTACTGTTCCAATTGCACTTTATAGCACTACTCTTGAATGCTTAACTCTGCATAGCAACTCATCCTATTTTATCTTGGCCTGATACAGAATAAAAACATCTGTGAGACGGCTGCAACTAATTCTTAACCATAGTTCCACAATGTTTCTAGCACCTCCCTAGTGACCAAACTCTACAACTACTCTTGCAATAATTTTTGATTTGAGCTACAGCATATACATTATCCATGAAATATTCTGCTTTAGAGATACAAAGAATACTTTCTGGCAATTCTTCTGATTTTGAAATGTTCTTGCAATATCTCTCTGGTGGAGACCAGTGATGAGTGTTGTTTCTCAAGGGTCAGTACTGAAAACAGTGCTGTTCAGCATCTTTGTAGGCAACATGGACAGTGGGATTGAGCGCATCTTGAGCAAGTTTGCCAACAATACCCAGCTGTGTGGTGTGGTCAACATGCTGGAGGGAAGTGATGCCACGCAGAGGGACCCTGACAGGCTTGAGAGTTGGGCCCGTGTGAACCCCACCAAGGTCAACAATGCCAAGTACAAGGTCCTGTACATGAACCGAGGCAAACCTAAGCACAATTACAGAATGAGCAATAAATGGACTGAGAGCAGTCCTGTAGAGGAGGATTTGGAAGTCCTGGTGGATGTAAAATTGAGTATGAGTTGGCAATGTGCACTCGCAACCCAGGACGACAACTGTATCCTGGGCTGCACCAGGAGAAGCATGAACAGCAGGCTAACAGAGGTGGTTCTCTCCCACTACTCTACTCTTGCGAGACCCCACCTGGGGTACTGTTCATGTTTGGGACCTCCAGCATAAGAAAGACAAGGATCTGCTGGAGCAGGTCCAGAGGAGGGCCACAAAGATGATCAAGGGCTGGAGCACCTCCTTTGTGAGGAGAGGCTGAGAGAATGATTGTTTAGCCTGGAGAACAGAAGACTCCATGGAGACGTGATAGCAGACTTCCAGTACTTGAAGTGAGCGTACAGGGACGATGGGGAGGAACTCTTCATCAGGGAGCACAGTGATCGGATGAGGAGTGACAGCTTCAAAGATAAAAGAGGTTAGATTTAGATTACATATTACGAAGAAATACTTCACTCTCAGGGTGGTGAGACACTGGAAGAGGTTGCCTAAAAAGGTTGTGGGTGCATCCTCCCTCAAAAGTGTTCAAAGCTAGGATGGAGGGTGCTTTGAGCAACCTGCTCTGGTGGAAGGTGTCCCTGCCCACAGCAGGGGGGTCAGAATTAGATGATCTTTAAAAGTCCCTTAAAATCTAAACCATTCTGTGATTCTATGAACATTGCTATTATTTAACTACTACAAAAGTCCTTTTACTGACAAATACTTGGATGTACCTTCCAGCTGCAGACAGCAACTTTCACAAAAGTACCTAGGTTGTAGAAACTCCACGCTAGACACCCACAATTGCACTGGGAAAAAGCAGTCACTGGGAAGCCTGCTTGAAGCACACTGGTGCAGCTAGAAGTCATCCAGTTCAACACAAGTACTAATGCACCCTACTAACAATGACTGAAACAAATCACAGGAACTTAAAACGGTTCAAACAACCATTTTAGGCAAAGCCACTGAAGCTTTTTATAATGATGACAGAAGATACATTATTCCATACGCATAAACAGTTAAATCATTTGGAACATTACCTGAGGGAGATTTGCTGCCGACAGCCTTTGTCCTCCATAGCCCAAATTTCCTAATGCAGGCAGGGTCTTGAGAGACTACTTTTCACACAGCTATTTGTCTAGACTCTTGGAATATGACCTAATTGGTGGCCAGAGATTCAAAATGTGATGCAAGACCTGTATCCTGTTTAGCTTTGTTCATTTGTATGTTATTTTCTTCAGATTTAACTGTTCTTTAGAATTTATTTTATTTAATATTCAGCGAAAAAGCTAGTAACTGACACAGATGTAACTCCTTAGATGTATTCTATACAAGCTGAGCATTTAACTCCTTTTCCATTTAAGAGTCCTACTAGTCTTCTAACATGAGAAATGAATGTGGCCTAAACTACTGTACTTTCTACTCTTTCATTAGAGATCATTTCTCTGTTGTATTCAACAGACACTGGGATGCAGTAAGAAGGTAACCAACTATTTCTTATAATTCAGTGTCAGAATGCTCTTCTCCCTTCCATTTCATTTGTGTTTCCCAAGACAAGGAATACTTCAGTACTTACAGAACCAAACGTAATTCTAGATAATCTAAAAGAATCCCTGTTGATCAAGTTCTAGCATATGAATGTAAACACAGGAATACAAGTTCTACAAAAGCACTGGAAATAGGTTAATTCAATGCAGTTAAAGGTTTTCAATAACCAACGTTACTCTACTAGCCTTGTAAACATCAATTCACAGTAGAGTTCAATTTCAAAATAAGTTACAAGAGAAGAAGGCAAACAATGAAAACCATATCTCATTTTCCACCTGTTCTTGCTGCTTCTTTGTGATGTGCCTGTAAAAACCACGCAAAAAAATAAGATCCATATATCTGGCAGTAACACAAGAGGAGTGGTCTTTTTTAATTAAAAGTTAAGCACCAAATTCTGGAATACAGTTTACTTACAATTTGCATGGGAGTGGTTTTATTATGCTTAGCAACCTTATTTAAAAACAGAAAACTCAAGTAATGTGTTACATTAGATTCAATGGCTTATAAATAGTACTACTTAAAATTAAGAAATATACTGCATCAATCTAAAATAAGTCAGTACAGTACTCTACTTTTTCCATGAGGTTTAACACGTATCTAGAGAACTTCTCTTAATCCTGTAAGAGTTGAAAATCACATCACACCTCTTCGAGAAGACTTTTCTTGCTAATGAAATATAATTTTTTGCCCACTAATACAACATCAATTATTAGATATTTTATGGCGTTATAGAAACGTCTCCAAAAATTTAACTAAATCCACAAATGAAAAATTTAAAATACTACTCCAATTTCCTATAATTTTGCTTCAAGTCCTACAATAAGCTGGGAAAAAAAAACAAAATAATTGTACATCTAGAAAGCGCACCTACATGCAAAATATTTTAGGAAAAAGCTATTCAGTCTGGCATTTAACATAATACATGAAAGAACTGAGGATAAAAGATTCATTTAGATACATTATATGTAACAAAATTAATGGCTGCTACTATGAGATCTCAAAAAACCCCCTGCAACTACAATATAAGCATCTTCAACTTCATGAGAACATATAATGATATTAGAAATAACCACTTTACTTACAATTAATTTATATTACAAGAACAGAATAGTTCTATTTCAAATTAATATCACTTAAACTCAACTCAAATTATAAACTGTCATAGTTAGGGTAATGTACACCCCTAACTTAGGATAACATACATTTAAATACAAAATGAAAGACAGAAGAGTATTTATTTTGTGGGGCTTTCTTTGCACAGTTGTTTTTTTCAGATCTAGGTATCATCACCTGAAGTCACAATCAGGAAACATCATATGTTTAAATTCAGGCATTACAAAAACCATTTACTTTTTAAAAACTGTTAAAGAACAGTGCTACAATAATAAAACACTATTCATAATTTGTTTAGGGAAATGTTAGACTACTTACTCAGTGAATCTTATTTACATAGTGACTCACCAACTCTTGTAAACGAAATGAAATTTCCTGAATCCCAAGTTATGCAACCAGATTAGAAAGATAATGTTTGCTACATATAATGTAATATAATGTTTGTTTACAGATATTGATATATCTGTATTACAAAGCATGATGGGGAAAAAAGTGCCCTAAAGAGTTATTAAAGTAAGTGCATTTCTTCCCAATTGCCTGGTAAACTTCAGCTGTCTCAACTTGTAATCATCATCAGAAATGTTCCAATACAATTTGTTATCAATACAAACTCCAAATATTTCTTAAGTAATTAATATATCTTTGGGAATACAAGAAAGTGCATACAATATGGACTGTCTCGAATTTTTTTTTCCAGATGGGAATTTTTTTTTTCCCCCTGAAGATTCAAAAGCAATATGAAAACCAATGAAAAGAATGCTTCTGCTGTGACGCATTCCTCCCAGAACTCTTACAAAAATTATACTATTGAATAATGTAAACATAAGTGTCAGGTGGCATCTAAAGTAACAGACCACACATTATGGAAGAACTTACAAGAAAAGATTGCCAAATTTCTGATCTGCTACTGATTAGCAGAAGAATGTTATGCATTTGTTCCTGGTTGTAATCTAAACTTCATGCATATTCAAAAGCTAGAGTATATGTGCACAGTAACAATAATCTTGAATGACGCTTCTTTACACAGTTTCTTTAGTAACATGGGTCCTATAGAAGACAATTTCAGGAAGCTGGTAAATTCTGTATAATATAGAAAATATACCCAGATTTCAAAAAGAACAAACTTGTGATAAATTACAGCTCATACTGGTTCTTTGCTACGATAAAATAATCGTAAACAAGGTATTCATGATTTTATATTGCTTAACACTCTGAATGCTGTATTTTCTTCACGTACTTATGTTTTACTAACATTCTGCTTTTAATAATGTATTAAGGGCCATTGCTTTGTAGTTCACATTCATACAGCTTTCCTAGAAGAACACAGAATACCATACTGAATGCCTATTGTGCAGAAATAACCCTGAAGGCTGTATCATAGCAGTATGCAGTAGAAAACCCTTACCAATTTTTCATCAACTGTGATGAGTTGCGTGTCTCGAGTTTGGTCCTGCGCCAGCCACCATGTGGAAGTGCTCAGTGACCTGCGGTGCAAGACTTGAAGTTAAAAAATGATTCATGCAATGAGAAAATAGAGGCAGACAAATCTTACATAAACAAGTTACTTTAACAATATCCATCTTGTAAAAAAAATTGAAGAGGGAGAGATGAGGGCACAAAAATCCTTTTTCTCCCCAATTAGTTCTGTCTGCTGAGTTTTTGGCAGACTCCCACTTAGCAGTTCACAACAGGCTGCACTTTATGTCAGCCTACAGGCTCTCTGTCACAGAGAGACTGCCAGTGGCAAGGAGTGTACTGCTCTATATGAATGTACAGTAGCTGGTTTGTCACGAACAGACAAAAAAATACAAGGCTGCTGCAAGCATTCTGGAACTCCGATCCTTAAAACGATGGCATCAGAGGAAAATATCCTAAATTTATTTTTATCGGGAAAGCTCCAGTTCTACACTTTAACAACAGAATACTGTTGTTAAAAGCATTAGAAAGTTAGAACACAGGGGGAAAGAAAACCCAACAAAACACCAGAATCTCTACCAAAAAAAAACAACAAAACAAATCCTATGCTGATAATTGAAACAAAATTTTCTTGTTTTGAGTGGGCAAAGTTCGCAGCTATTTTGCTTTATTTCTAAATTAGTATGAGTCAGCTTATTTGTTTCCAAAATATATGATTAATCTTCTTGTGTAATTACTAAACCTGCAAGGTACAGATGGAAACACAGAACCCAACTTAACACCACTGAACTAAGAAGTAAAATTTGCCCCTAATTTGTATTATGTCACTAATGTCAGGATCAGGCCCTTTGAGTACAAGTCATCTTTTGGCAAAATAGTGCAACAGCAAGCAAAACAAGCCCAAAAGCCCAATTCTCGGAGCTAATAGTGTACTTCACATTTAATTATGGTGGTTTTAAACAAATGAGGCACAAAAATGCAATATAGACAAATAAACAGTAAGAGGAACTAAGTCACTTTAGTTTCAACTGTTCTTTGGAAGATTACCTAATTTAGGAAGCCAGAAATGCTTGAAGATGCCTATGGGATACTTACAACCAAACTTCTAGTAATTTAATACTACCGGTAGCATTTACCTAATTTTTGAGGAAACCATCCATAAGTGATACCTTTAAAAACACCACAGCTTTTAAAGACAAATTCCAAGACTTTCGGAAAATCTGCAATACTATCTAAACTAACTCCTCCACACAAACTGCAACAGTTAAATAGCCAATAATGTGCTTCAAAACCTGTAGAATGAAAAGAGTGTACCTTCTACAGCGTTCTATTAAGCCATGGAAACATGGATGACCTAAGTGGGGAACAAGCTCCATAACACTTGCACCTACCACGTCTTCTAATCTCCAATTCCTCCCTCATTTTTGTCAATTCTGGTAAGGATGCATTTGAAGATACCAACTTGACCATTTAATTAATCTAGCTGCACTGGATTTAACACATTAACTAAACAAGCATTCAATTTGCAGACAATAATAGCATGGTAAAGTTTTTAGGAGGTAAAACATACACTAGAAAGGAATTTGAAATTAGTGACTATAAATAAAGCCACAAGAATCTTATAAAACTAAGCAACTGGAAGAAAGTTCAGTTCAGTAATATTACAAATGCAGATTCCCACAAATCTATACTTCTCATGCAGATTATGCTCTACTAAGTTACTTTCCGTTTTCCACTAACAACTTCAAAAAATTCCATATGCAAAACAATCTCAAAACATGAAGTTTATAGAATCACTCAACTTTGTGACATGCGCAGACACATCTATTCCTACTTAAAAGGCAAAACCTATCTGGAAGGGTACTCTGAAGTACAAGATGAAGTTTTCATGTGCAAGGGAGCACAAGCATTTCATAAACATTGAAATGGTAACTACTCCATCAGCTCAAAGTCTCTGTCCCAGAGAGCTTCTGGCTCAACATAACTGTCATTTTTTAATCTGTACATATAAAACAATACATCATAAAACCACAACAGACAGATACTGCAGTATGCTACATGAAATTGCTCTTAGACGGTCCTTATTCAAAAACACACCAAGAGAGGTTATCCTAAAAGTCTTCAGCACAGCAGCATTTCCCTTTAGTTCCAGTGGTAAACAGCAGAAGCCATGAAATTCCTGGCCTTAAACAAGGCAAAAACATTCTAATAGGAAAATCTGTTTCTCCTCCACTCAAGGAACTTTATTATCAGAGTAGTATTCTGCAGGTATTCCAGAACTTCACATGATACAGTGTTCACTACGTTACTTAATATGTGGCCAAAGAAGGACATTCAATTATGCAATCAAGTTTGTCCTTTCTGTGTAGAAAATAATCTAAACTACGAATCAAGAAGCTCTCTGAACCTTGCTCTGTGGAAAGGTCTGATGGACATGTAAATATTTGAGTATGCCAGGATTTCAGTCATACGGGCTAATCAGAATCTCTTTTTCTTGTAATATAAATGCAATTTGAAGCAAAATTCAGCACAATTCAGTCTGATCTTCGGTAGGGTGGTTTGTTTTTTCTTTGGAAAAGCATTAATCAGCTTTGAGAAGTATAAATGCCATGCCCTTCCAAAATTATTTTCACTCAGCAGTGTGTCATTTGACACAATTTTTACTCATATAATTGCTCATTATGGAAATTTCTGTATTTGCAGAAAAAAATATACCTAATAGGGAAGAACAGCATAAAAATCTCATCAGATTAGAGAAGGGCAAAATCTCTCTGAGATGCCTCTACACTGCATACAGAAAGAGTTCATTTTTTTTCACAGGATGTCTCTGTCAGGTGGCATAAACTGTGAGGCATCACACCTTACAGCTCTCCATGATGTTTTAGTGCTGCTTCTACAAAAGCAGAGAGTTTACCAACCTAAGTCAAATTCTGCACCTCTTCAGCATTCTTCAAAGTCATTTCTCCTGACTATACAATTCTGGGAAAAAAAAAAAATTACTACTGGAATTTCTAACCTCGTACACTTATTGAATGTCCAGCCTTTTGTCCATCCCTGGATTGCAATGAGTTGGAAAGATAACACTTTCCTTAAGAACTTTCCATTTGAAAACTTTCCATTTTAGTTGAAAACTGGCATTTGGACTAGACTAGGAATGTAAACCGTAAGTCCATGGAGGTGTCTCTGTGTAAAAATACATAAAAGAGGACTTCTGCTTTAAAGATGACAGGCTGTTGGTATTTCTATTTGTTCCATCTCTCACAGGAAAGTAAACTGGAGCTTAGAAATACCAGCAACTCTGAAATATCATCCAATCTGAAATACTACAATTTACAAGTTAACAGAAAGTGTTACTTGACTCCCAGAACTCATTTTAAGTTTTCACCAGGTTTTTTTAGGTTTTCACCAGGCAAGCTTGTTGCTAATGTCAGGCACTGAGCTGAGGAGATAGCCAGGAAACAGATCTCTTTCACATAATCCTCTCTTCTCAAACTCCCACAACAAGAAATACAATTTCATCACTCAACCTTTGCCTTAGAAATTCTGTAAGCTTTACAACTTTTATTTCACCTTCAAATTAAATGACTATGCATTCTATATCATTTAAGTGACCACCCAATTGAAACCTTTAATTTGTTCTCAACAGGAAAGTAATTCTCACAAAATTTCCAGTTAATGCTTGCCTCTACCCACATACCCAGCATTTAGGTAGCTGTTGTAATGGATAAACCTGCAGAATTATAAAACGTACTTTTGACAGTTCCATTCTCACAAGGTTTTCCTCCTTTCATCTACCACTGATTGCCAGAAAGGTAGTATTTTCTAAAGAAAGTCAAGAAATCTTTTTGACTGCTTATGTAATTTTTTTTTTCCTGTTGAAACATCTTCACAAGAGGTCTTATAAACATTAAAGTTCTATTTCTTACACTGTTCCAAGACTACTCAAATACTGATTTAAAAATACTGTACACAGAATAAATTTAATAATAAATAGACCAATATAATTCTAAACTTCAGAAAGTTTTACACATAATAGCTAGCAACAATAAGCCCTACTATCTTCTAGGCTCATTCTTGTTGATTTGAAAACATGGATCAGACAAACCTCCTTCACAGTAACTATCTAATGAACAAGTGTGATGAGACTCCAAGCTCACCGTTGCTCTGTTGTGAATTTGCTCAAACACTTTCCTTACACTGAACTCCCTAGAGATCAACAAACAAGCTTATAAATGCAAAAGCATGGTGTTAGTAGAATAGTTAGCCTTAAAAAAACAAAACTAAACAAACAAACAAAACCACCAAAACCTTCAAAATTACATAGATAAAAGTAAAATTAAGGTTAATTTTAAAATTCACCCATTTCCTTCATGATCTTGCAGATACTTTTCCACAGTATCCCACATAACTGTACATGGGTAATCCAATCTGCCTCTTCTTGTATTACAACCAACCCTTCACAAGCTCTTCTAGTTCCTAACAAGTTTTTCTTCCATCAAGGAGGGCTAGCTGTATGGCTGGGAAGACCCCACACTTAGTCCACAGGGACTCAGACAGCAAAATTCTCCTCTTGCTGAAGTCTGTCTTCTTGGGCCTCATCCTTCACATGCATCTGGCATCATGCTTCACCTCCCTAAGCATATTACCTCTCTGAAATACCGTAGTCACTCTTGCAATGGAAGATTCCTTCTTTGTTCTCCACATGTTAGTCAGCCACACAAATATGGAGGTGTTTCCTCCATCTGAAAGCAGTAATTTTTCTCTAGCCCCTGCCATTTAAATAAAGAATTTAAATTCCTTGAACTTAATCTAGATGATCCTATATCACCATTTTATACTACTACCATTTAATAATTTATATAATTGCTTATAACTTCATTACACTATTTTCCACAGTTTACTTAAAATGTAACTTTTTAAAATACAATTTTGTCTTCACCATCAATATGATCATGGTCCAGCTTCACCATGACTCTGCTTAATATCTGCTATAAAAAAATAAACTTTAATGATATCACTGGGTTTCAGTGTGAGGAATTTAAGAAAGTTAAGGTCACGTTTTCTTCCACAGTTTGCAGTTCTTTAGAGAGGAATTATAGATGTGAACATTGCATCTAGCCTAGGTTAGGTCTACAATTTGTTATTTTAGAGTCTCAGAGTAAATCTAAATGTCTTTTATACTTCATAGAGATGGAAGTAGAAATTTGGCAAAGACTACACAACACAGTCTTATTAAATAATTGTAAAAATATTCTTATATTAGCTCAGTAACATGGAATGAATTAATGATGACTACTAGTAAAAATGTGAATTTGCAAAGTTCAAAATATCTGTATGTATCATGTATCATGGAAACACAAATCTGTGATCAGCTAATCACCAGGCTTCAAGAGAAGTGTGCATTCCCCTTCCACTGTCATCTGCTGTTCCAGCAAAGTCACAAATGGGTTCCACATCTCTGCTACACAAATGCAGGGGTCCACTGAGACGCTATTGGAAGGTCTCTGGTCTTCACTACAATATTCCCACCAGTATCAGGACCCACTGTGGGATAAGATAGAGTTGCTTATGGCATGGGATATACTTATGTCTCCTTTACAACAAAGGTCCTAGCTTTGTTGATACCATTAACCAGTTCTGTTGAACTGGAGAAATCAAAGAGTAAAAGTATGGACAGGAAAATTCTTTTGTGATATCAGGATGAGGAATATTAAGGATTCTGACCTGAACATTTATCTTGGTAGTTTTCGATATCTGTATTCAATCTCTAAAATGGCACTATTTCAACTCCTTAAATATCTGCTAAACCATCTATGCTTAACCACTATATACTTTTGATTTTTAACCACATGAACATAAAAATAAACAGAAGTCTTACAGAAGAGTATGTGTGACAGAGCCTCTGGAAATGTAACGAACAATTTCCCACAAGCCTAGTGGAAGGTAAGAAGCAGCCATATTCACAAGGCATGAATTTGCCATCCATGAAGAGCAATGCTGTGACTGGCATGTAACACCACACCCAGATACAAAACCTTGTATTCACCCTATCTAATTCCATACCTGAAATTTAATTAATTGCACAAAAAAAAAAAAAAAAAAAAAAAGTCCCTAACTTCTTTGTTCAACAGATCTGACTGTTTGATCTAGTAGCACCCCCTTTTGGTCAACTGTTGGAGAAATGTTGAAGAAAAGTAGGTACCATAGCACAGGCAATCAGAGCACAACAAAAAAAAAAAAAGTCTAGATTGTGTTTTAAGTATTCTGATAGTGAATGACCAGGGCACCAGCAGGTGTGAATATACATATATGCAGAAGCTCTGATGAGCATTTCAGTACACTGGACAGTCATTCTTAGAAAACTAACCTTTTTTAGTAGTATGGCATTTATCAGAAATAATCTAAGCTTCACAGCTTACAGCCACCATAAAGACATTAAATTCTGAACAGAAAAGAACATGAAAACACTGCCAGCTTAGAAATTCCACAGCATCCAACCTAGTCACACTGCAGTTAAGCAGACTAAAACCAAATTTGTATAATATTCTCACATATAAAATGGAGACGTTAATGACTGCCTGTTACACAATGTCCAATACAGTACGGATCAGAGTATTCAGCTCCAATATAATACATTTTTATAAAGACAGCTTGTGAGGCTGAAATTCTAAAAGATAAACTTAAATAGAGGGGGTTAATACTTCCCTGATATTAGATTCACTATTGTAATTAAAGTAATAAAGACTTAAGAGAGTCAAGGGTATTTAATTTTTATCAGGATACATTTACTGTTTTTATTACATCCCAACAAACAAAATACAGAATATAATGTCAAATACTGCCTGTGGAGATCAGGTGGTTCTATTTTGTAGTAGGAACTGCATGACTAAGTTTTGGGGTTGGAGGAAAAGTAAGTTTTCCATTTATAAACTCTTACATTCTCAGACAACAGTGGCATATTATAATTTTTCCTTTGCCTACAAAATGATGCTAAATTATAAATATATTGAAGTAGGTTTCTGAATGGATAAAAGAAATACCAATTTAATCTAAACTACAAAAGTTTTTGTATTAAGTGGCAAAAAAGATCAAAATGGAAAGAGAAATACATAAACACTGCTTCTACTTCCTACACAGTTCATATGCAGAAGATATATATATGTATATATATTTTTTTTTACCCCCCAAGATATGTGTTTAGAGAACAGGGCAGGAACTGATTGTGCTTTTCTCTTAGGCAAATCTGTATTAGGAAAAGAAGTAATGTTAATATAAATGTACTGAATAAACACGAAACAACTTCTAAGCATTTCACTTGTGGCTTGTAACTTAGTGTGCACCTTCAAAGTTAAATGTTAAGTTCTCTTGTCTTTAGAAATATTAAATAAGCTTCATTTTCAACTAGCAAATACTTTATTAAGTAGAAAACAATCAAATGTTATTTTAGGTTCTACTTTGATTATGTCACAGACAGGAAAACACTATTCATGTATCTACAATCAAGGTATCAGCTGAACTACAGTACCATCCAATTACAGCCAGAACTGTTTCAGCCCTACTGTAGGACCAGAGCACTATAGGCACTCCAGTTGAGTTCACAGGACAAAAGTCAGCTCTGTTCAGATATGCCTTGAGTGGCCCACCATCACTTTCCCCCATTTAACTGGCTTCCTCAGGGCCAACAAGGAACAAAGGTGGTTAGCTCTGACCTAGTGCCAAGCCTGCACAACTCAAAGACAGCCTGACTGAGCTCTCTCTAGCCAGCTCATAAAGCTGACATGCCACTGGGCACAAAACAAAGACCAGCACAACCTCTCAGAATGCTCTACAGCAAGCACAGGCCAGGCTCAGGGTACTCCTACAGAGCTACAGAGCTGTCCCCACCATGCTTTTGAATTCTGTGCCTCGTAGGAGCAGTAATTAGGTAGGTACATGCATGGCACAAGCATACACACAAATGAAAACAGCTTGAGCTGAGGGAATAGTTCAGGCAATGATCGACAGAACTACCTTCAGTTCAAGTCAGCACACCAGCAAGGAGGGGCTCCACACCCTGCAACAGTTCTCTGCAAATTCCAGGCTGATACCACTAGACCATCTATGGATGCGCTTGCATGTAAACTCACTCATTACTTGCAACTAAACTTTTGAACAAAGTCATGCCAGTGCTTCTAGACACTCACATGGACATGACAAAGTATGCCAGTAGTCTCTCCCACATTACAGCAGACTAGAAACACTTTTTAGAGAAGGGCTTAACATGTTAACAATAAAATTACCCCAAAATATTTAAATACTACTGCCACCTGTACAATTGCTGATCAGCAACTTCATCATGTGCTACTCTCCAAACCAGAAGATCTCATCTTAGAAATTAACCTCAGATCACAATCTGGGAAAAGCAGGCTCCCTGGGAACCAGTGGAAACCTCTTATAGGCAGTCAGCCAAAAGGCAAATAATACTAGAAATGTTGCACAGACCATATCAGCTGAATTTCACATTATCTAGTCACAAAGCCTAATAACATTGAAAAGGAAGAGGGAGAAGTTATGCAGGGAGCAAAGACAAAATACACAGGTGACATATTTGCTCTATTTGTACTTTGTAAATGTCAAGCTTCTCCCCACACATACACATTCAGGCATTCATACAAATAAGACAATAACTAAAAACTGTACTCTCTTTATAGTAAGAACAAGAAAAGTCAAAGGGTTTAATTCCAAAACTGTGAGGAATGAAACTAATGTTCCACAACCCACCTCTGTCTTAGGGCAGTTTATGCATTTTTAACAAGAGCCTTCAAATCATGTAAAATTAAACAAAAAAAGGAAAGATTCCTCTGCATTTGCAAACTAGTTTACAGATAGTATGGTCCTGTATTTCATCCTTATCCTTCTCTCTTGATTTAGGTTTTCTATTTTACTGCACTACCATGCTTAAATAATACTTATTCTAATAATCTAAGGCAACAGCAAGGTCTGTAATACATGGCATACAAATAAAGGCCACTTCTTTCTTATTTAACACCCTAAAACATATGTGCTGTGAACTACTGAACTAAAATACAGGAGAATCCTACAAAGTGTTACTGGAAAACTGCATCTTGGTTTATAATGTTTCTTGTAAGTCAATGAAGCTATTTGGCTAGCAAGCCTCAGTTGTTGGGCAGCTATGAAAAAAAAAGCATTTAAGAGCTATCTACCCATTTATGTTTGTAGTAATTTGTAAGACACTTAGAGACTGCCAAATGCCTCACAAATGGAATATGACATACAGAAGCAGGTCGCTTTCCTGAACTGTAAGCTCTCAGCAGTTGTTCCAGATGAGAATGGGATAATATAGCTAATACTACTGTGTATGATTTTATTTCACCCTGACTTTGCCAACTTTGCTTTGTCTCAGCCACCTTCTCCTTCAATTTCCTTCCTGACATCAAGCTTTTGTCCTCAGCAGATGTTTCACAGTTATGAAGTATCTTGGCTGCTCTCCATTATATCATGAACATTAACCACACTACAGCCCATCTTTTGATTCTTCTGTCTGCCCATGTCATTCCTTTGCTTATGTATTTCTAAATTCCTTTTCACACACCTCTAAGTGGAACGACGTCCATGATATTTCAACAAATCTTCGCCTACTGAGTTACATGCAGAAAAGATACACCAACAGTGCTGTTTTACATGCAAGAATCTAGTCTGAGTTTTCAAGTCAGCTTGTGCTCTGCTATTAACAGTCTGAAGACAAACATCTGTCAGACCATGCATCAAGACCCTAAAGGCACTAACAATCAATGGCTGCAACCAGCCTCACCCAGGGCCTCCAGGAAGAACCCCTGCCTGTGGCCCTGGAGCTCCATTTAAGCTCAGCCCTTGCCCGATTGACATCATTAAATGTACCTACCTCCAGCCCTGGCTTTGGCTCCTGTCCTGGAGCCTGGCAAGACCCCCTGTGCAAGCTGTGTTATGACTCCAGTCCCATTCAGACCTGGTTGCCTGGTTGGACTTAAGAGAAACGTTGCAGCTTTTCTCCAGACCTGTCTCTGGTTCGTGTTACTCCTGATTGGACTCCCCTGGATGGATCTTGGACCCTGCTCATGGGTTTGCTGTGTTTGGGACTGTTGATGGACTTTATTAGCAGCACCCAGCTCTTCTCATGGAAAGGTGCTGTGGGACTGTGCCCTCCTCAGCTTGCATTACCTTCAGAAGCAGGCAGCTCTTCCTGCTCCCTGATATTTAGTCATTAATTCCTATCAAATTCTGTTTTCTCCTGTGTATGCAATATATTTGCACTTGTTTTTTCAGCCTTATTACTTTGCAACCAAAGCACAAGACAGTTTTATGTAGTCTCTATAATGAACAATTTTAGATCTCATCTCTTAAAAAAGATACTAACCACTGAGGTTTTTTTGTTGTGGGTACCAGAGTGATTAATTCGGTTCTACAACACACATCTGTCTTTAGCTTAAAACAAATGGTTGGCTTCAAGGTAAGCAACTCATGCAAATGTCTCCAGCAGAAGTTTTAGAAAAATTATCACATCAAAACTTTAACTGCTATTCTACATGCAAGTGCAAGTAACAATTACATGATACTATTTTAGAAAACAGTCCTTTCTCCTAGAAAGTACTGCTTCGGCAACTGCAGTCTTGGGACAACAATTCTTTAAATTGATAAAGGATAAATTATTGTGCATTACAGGAGTAATATAATGAAACTGCCAAGCTACTTAAATGAAGGCTACTTTAAAAGAAAGCTTGAGGGCCCTGTTGTTCCATAATAATCTTACTTCATTTTCTTTCCATTTACCTCTATTTACTAACATAAACAGATCTTACAAGCATTTTTTCAGAACTCATCTTCGAGAATAAAAATAACTTCATCAGCTACTCTGTGTGCTCTCTGGTAGTCATACACTGACCCTCTCCTCCATTGGTACTATTCTTTCCTTTTGCTAGACTACTCTTTTCATTTCTTGCTATCTGAGCAGCTATTAGCTCTCTGAAAGACGACTGCTAGCCTTGCTATTTCTTGCTCTTCTCTAAAGTGGACTAAACCCTTAAGGCAAAACGGGTGCTTCAAATGCAAAGCTTATTCTTGAATTGTAGTTTAGACAACAACATTCAGATTATTTGTCTCTTTCTGTGGTAAGCACAATCAACACTGACATATGATAAAACACCACTGCTGCAGAATTTCCCTTCAGATAATTTACGCAGCACATACAAACGCTCCCTTGAATACAAGACAGAATAGACAAAGCTACTGTCCAAAGACCTCTGTGGTTTTTCCCTTCATTTAAGATAAAGCAGTTCTACCAAAAAGTGGCAAGCCACTTGTTTATTCTTTGGTCTTTATACGGCCACAAAATATATGCCTGGTTTTATAATGAAAGATGGTACTTCTGATCATTACCGACATCAGACACAATATCCCTAAAAATTTTACTTCAAATTATGGAAATATATAGAAAAGGTGAAAAATTAAGCAGTTACCCCCTGCAACAAAATTTTGGTTTGGACTTTAATACATATGGCACCACTAACATTTAGTACAACATTAGACTGATAGCAAATGACAACATCAGAAGTATTTACATGTAGAGTATACATTCATAAAAGACAGTTCTTCAAATATTTTACGAAATACATAAAATCTGTTTTTTAAAAAATAATTAATAGAAGCTGTTTATGAACTTTTCCATGTTAACACTCAAAAAACAAGCATCTGCAAAAATTGTTTGCCCACACACATTCTGAAGCTGCCTACAGTCTGTCTAGTGGAGTCAAAAGTTAATTTACTTCCTCAACATCAGTCACTGGTCAAGGGAAGATTAAGACAGACAGAAATCACTGCAGCTAGAAAGTGGCTTGTTAACAAAATAATACCTAAACACACTGTTATACTGCCAGGAAGGAACAACTGCACTTTGAAACTATGACAGAAAAATGCCATTCATTTCTTGGGAAATATGCATCATAAAGACAATAATGTTAACTGTTCAGCTTGCCTCCTGCTGGCTTAACTGTACCTTTCATTAGAACCGATAAAGGACACGATCTCAAGACAGTTTAGAAGTATACTTTATAAAACACCTAGAATCAAATCCTTACAAATTAATTTGAAAAGCTTACCAAAATCCACTGTATTGTCATGAGAACAAAAACACGCACATGGATAAACGGTATAAAACAATAGCTAGTGTTTTATAATCACTATGAAAAAATAGTGATTTTAAAAGTGATTTTTTCACAGTGATTATGAAAAAAATTATTGAAACTGTTAGTAGAAAAGATTTTTTAAAAACTTGTAGCTCTTTTAAACTATTTATGAGTAGGCTCAAGCTTTGCTGCTAACTATATAAGCCTCTCAGCATTTCAATCTCTAACAACAGACAATTTAATCTATGACAGACAATTTGCCCAGCAGCAGAAAAGTCAACAGTCACCTGGCGGGCTTTAATTTCTATTTTTTCTTGAAATACTACAAATTTAACTTCAGGTCCTATAGTAACCAATAGAAAAGAAAAAAAAAAAAAAGGAAACAGACATGGTTCACCCTAAAAGAACGAAAAATGTACAAATTTAAGAACAGATATTTTCCTGCATCACAAAGAATCACACAAACCATAGAAACTATGAACAAAACTGTGTGTTAATCCCAGGTAGAAATAAATAGTTACACTGCCTTTGCATCTTCTGAAATTTAGCTTAGGCCTCATGCTGTTTTCAAGTATTCTTAAAGTTGGCAAAGCCCTTTACAAAAAATAAAATTGGCAGAAGCAACTCACAAGGTTGGGGATGATGATAAATTGTTACCATACTAAGCAGATGATTTGGACACAGTAAAGAAATCAGCAAAAGCAAAATTCAAAACTCAGAATGCAGATAAAAGTTAAAAATATCTGTCATACTAAATGTAATTAGTGTTTCCACCTTCACGATTCATCAACATGTACTTAACAAGAGGCAGGATTTCCCACACTGCCACAGGGAAGATCTACTACATTGGTCTAATACACCAACAGCTATACATTGGTCCAGTAATTCCTGC
>NW_008606314.1:21432-28017 GCF_000691845.1 Merops nubicus
TTGATTTGATTTGCATTTATTTCTTCACAAACCAAGAAATATCAGATAATGATTTTGCTTGTGTTTAGTTGTGAGTCAAAAACCAAAGCAGCATGTTCTTGAACTACATGGTATCAATTAAATTCTCAAGTTACTTTGGATTTTGGAACTTAACTTTTTAATTTCACTGGAACATTTTCAGTGACTGTTTTTGTGAAGAACAGCTTTGAAAGTGACCTAACCCAGTTGTTTTCTGGGCTTTTCCAATCATAAACAAATATTGCATCAAGGTGAGATTATGACCTAAAAAGATTAATTGTTAGGTCATAATGTTGCTCAAACCTACATTAAGGCAATAGCAAGGCAATTTTTGTCACCCAAAAGGTAGTATTTTGCCAGTATGAGTTAAACCTACTGAACAGTATGTAGTATTCCACCACCAGGAGTGAATTTTATTATTTTGTTAATACAGATTTGCGATTCTATCTATTGACAGCTGGCATTCAAATTCCTCTTCTCTATGTATCCATATGGCATTTCATCATCTTTCTATCGATTCCTTTATTTATTTGAGAAAAAAAATGTGCCTAAAGTCATGATAACAAGCTCTACAAACACATTTCTCTCAAACTTTGAGATACTAAATAACTAGTATTAGGAAATATCAACACTAAAACCTTTTCCATAAAAATAAAAAGTTTGGGGTTTTATTTCGAAAACAAAGTGCCATTTTCAAAAAGTGCCGGAACCTATTTTAAATTATTTGGCCCCAGAAAGTATTATGTTCTTCTGTTTTAATATACTAATGCCAACAAATTTCATGTCTACCTTTCAAGGCTTTTTCATTTGCTTGTCTAGTAATTTTATTTTATTTTTGTGGGGTTTTACGTTTTTATTTGTTAGCTCCACTCCTTTTCAAATCTTCAAAGTAAAGAGATTATTATGCTCTTATAGAAGTAGATTTAAAGAAAGAGTCTAGCATGCAATACTCATTTTTTTTAAAGATACATGAAAATTTAGGTGACCTGCAGTTCTGAACACACAATGACTTGTTGCCACAGAGTTGCTAAGAGCTCTCAGCTGCTCTAGTGCAGGAGCAAGCACGTTGCTTATTTACTCTGAGCACACAAACACACCTTAAGTATCTGTCCACTTGTCTCTATTGAACCTTATTTTGGTGAAAAGGCTGTCATTCCTCCCCCTTTGCATTTCTAATTCCGAAAGTGAAGGAAATAAAGTAAGTCACTCCATGTTATATGCCAAATAATGAACAGCATTTAAGAAGCCGCATCAGGAACATCTTGCAGTCACAATGCCTGCTCTATTTACTTTGCATAATTACATTAGAAAAACAGCCATTTCCAGAACAACACGTCTCTTCCTTCCCCCATTCTCAACCTTTAGCTGTCCTATCCTCTTTTCCTCTTTTGTCCCTTACTTTCATGCCTTTCTACCCATCCTCTTCCTTACCCAGTCCAATACTAGCAGTACTTAACTTCAAGAAACGGTAAGTGAATCCCACAAAACCCTAAGAACAAGAGCGATCTTGATCTTGGGTCTCTCACTAGAAGACAAGCTGTGCATTAGAAGAAAGCCAAACGACGTAACACGTGGTATTTTTCACTTTATCACTTCCCTAATCTCTGACAGAATTCTTCACTTTGACAGCAATATCCCACTGTTCTAACATTTCATTACATCCATGGGAACTTCCCAAAGCTTCCTTTTTCCATTTTAAGGGAAACAGGGTGCAGTCTTATACCCTATTTCCCATAATGCCAAAAACAGAAACCAAAACCAGGAAATCCTGAACTCCATTCTGATTCACCAGAGACACCAGACCTCATAATAAAGGTGAATATTCATGAACAACATACCAGACATAGGACAGTCTGTTGCAGTCAACTCTTACAGGACAGAAGCAAGTAGTGATAGATTAGCAATACTTAGATCTTATGTAAAGTACTACTAAAGGACTCAAGTCATCCTACTTATCAGATATCTCCACTCCTCTCCCTCAAAACATACAAAACTGATGGGGAAAGCACGCCCTCCTTCACAAGAGCTAGACAGTAGAGCATCTTCAAGGAGGTGTGGCTATAAAATTAAAAAAAAAAAAAAAAATCACTGATGATGCTTTAAGTCACAGTGAATACACAAGACTTGGCTGTTAAACCCCCTCTTATCCACACGATCATTATTTGAATGGTGCAGACAGAGTCAGAGGGAATGGATTTTAAAGGAGTTATACTTAGATATACAGAACATCTACTTCTCCCAAACTACTGTTCCAGGCTGTCTGCAAGATCAGACAAACACTCACCACTGCCTGGAGTCTGTTTCTAAACTTATGCTCATTAAGTGCACAAATGACAGCATTTTTCATCTTCTTCTCGCCTTGCTGTGTCCGTTTGTCTCTCCACATCTTTCACCTTCAGTCTACTCTAAGCCTCAGCATCACCACAATCTTATGACCAAGACAACTCCCTGGAATTTTACTCTGCATTTCAGCTTACAGTCATACTATTGTGTTGTAACAGTGCAATTCACTGTACTTTCTCTTGATATGCATTGAAACCAAAATAGGTATTAAAGATGAAGTTGTAAAATTTAAGTTAAATATACATTTTAAAAGGTCTTTTTACTCTGGGAATAACCAAAAGAAAACTATGTATGACTACCACTGACATAGCAAGGACAAGACCTTAAAAAGTTTTTCCCCTGGCCTTACCTTGAAATTTTATTCCAGGTACTGGTTGCAGTTGCAGTTAGCAATTGGAATTAATTTTAATGAAGTTAAATGCTGCAGAACTATTTTTTTATTAATGAAAACCAAAGTTTCTGATTTGTCTGAACCTGACAACACCACATACCACATTATCCCGCATAGTATGAGTGTAAAAAGCAGGTATGTGCTACAGCTGGATGAAATAATAAGTAATACAACTGCTGCAGCATGCTACCTTTTCCAAACTTTACAAAAATGTCACACTGGCTTCACACTGGCTACCACTAACATTGACTAAATACCGTTTCTATTAACCAGATGCATTCAGAGCTTTGTGCATCTTCATACACCTCTCTGGTCTACCTAAAGCTATATCTGGCAAGTCCACTAAGTCCCATTTTAACATATGGCTTAACATGAACATGCAACAAAAAAACCACAACACTATCTTGAAGAAAACAAAACAAAACACCAATAACACAAAAGAATAAGCTAATAATCTTAAAGAAACACAAAAAAAACCCTCTAATGCAATCTTTCCCAAGCCAAAAACTTAAAAGAGTCCCTCCTCTGTTTTCCTCCAATTCACATGAAACTTAAAGAAATATAACAGTATCATTTAAGTTACAGTCCATAATCAAATTTTGGCTGCAGGTAACTAAGAGGTAAAATCTGAAGTAGTTAGATGAGACAGAGAAACAAAATACAACATTTCTCCTGAAGAGCTCAAACTCAAAAGGGCACATGTCAACATAAACCTTAAGCGCATGAAAAACCTTGACAGATCTTAAAAGGATGAAAGCTTCAAAACTGTGATCTAAGCAAAGGAGGCACTTCTACATTCTGCATCAGCTCAAGCCATTTGCTGATGGTATACCAGGCTCAACAGCAGACAGAATAATGACAGACTCAGTAACCACTGCTTCAGTGATTTAAACTAGGTACACAGAACTTCATAGAGATTGGAGGAATGTTGCTGTACGTCCTCTTATTAACTGTGGGCCGATCACTTCCTTGTTGCAGTACTGGTAACCAGTTTGGAATCAGTAAGCAGCTCAGGTTTGCGTATCTTGAAGTGCTTAAACATGTACTGATGATCTTTGCATTAGGGTATGCGATAATATTTATAAGAACCAAATGTAAGTTATGGAAATTAAAAGAGTCTCTCTTTTAACTACCAGAAATTAGTCTTAGGAATTGTTCTCAGAAGGCAGCTGTATTACTCTGTAATAGAAATTCTGAAAATAGGAGAACTATCACAAGTTTCATGCGCAAAAATCTTCAAAAAAGACCCTGCAAAATAAAACTTAGGGTTTTAAATTTAATCCTACAGTGCTCAAGCAATAAACTGTATTACTCTCCTAACCAAATTTAGGCAAATGTTGTGAAACATTCGTGTAATTTAACCAAGTTGTACCATACTTTACTCTGAAATCAAACAAACAAAAGCATAGTCCTGAAGTGATGGAAGACTCATTCAAGTGACATCACAGTTGACAATTCCAGCATCTTCTACAGTCACCTCCTGTAAACAGTGTTAACTTTTACTATTAGTAATTCTAACATATATGTTTAAGACACACACCTACCATACTGGTATAGTAAATTCTTTCTACAGATTGACAAATACACAGATGACTTCAATTGGAATTAGACTTATTTGGTATAATAAATTACAAAGACTTTAAGTATAATCCTAATTTGTTGTAACAAAGAAGTGTTACAATATTTTGTTGTTAAAAAAAAATGTTCATTTGGTGCAGGTAACACCAAACTACCTGTCAAGATACTTTTCTGAAAGGAAACCAGTATCACAGGACCTGTACATCAAATTGCAAGATAAGCTTCAAACTATTGGCTTCTGAAAGAAGTAGGCTTTCAGACAGTTGTTGATCATTATAACTGGAAAATAAGCCCAAGTGGTTTGTGTTAGAAGACCATTCAGAGTTCTGTGAGGTAGAGAAGTTACTTTATAGCCTTTTTACAAAATGAGATGTGAGATACTAAAGCTAGAAACAGGACATGTACACTGCCAAGCTCTGAGGCACCTGTCTACAGAAGTGTGCAGTACTGAAGTCATCCACATTTCTAGCGAAGTGCAAATGGTTACATGGCATATAAAAAAGGTATCCACACACGAAAACACACCAAACAGCTGCTTTCAAGGAGCAATAGAAAGTACAGAAGGAAGAGATACGCTTTCTGCCACGCACCTCTATCTAACTCTAATACCCAAGAGCTGCAGAAAGACTTCTTGAATGGCTGAATCTTAACATTTAGAGCCCTGAACCCTTTTCTGTTATATGGAACTTGATTCCCCCTTCCAAGCAGGGAGACTAAAGAGGCTCCTTAACAATATTTTTCATATAAAATACTAACTGAGAAGAGGAAAGATTTAAGTTTCAGTGCCTTCTTTAGGAAGAAAATAATTACTTTACAAAAATTATGCAATGAATGACAGCCTTAACTGTTTCTTCATACAGCTAAAACTACTGTATTTAGAAATGTTCCAAACAAAATTTTATTCTCACTCTTCCAACATGCAATGATTGCAAAGATGCATAAAACTTTTCAAACCAGAGAGACCTATACTGCTCTTTCCTGCCTTTTCTACAAGAAACCTGCAGATTTATACTCAGGCCACTCTCCTACAAAAATGTGAAGTGTTAAGATCCAGGGCCCCTCAGGCAAATACTTTCAAACTCCCTCCTACTGAAAATACTAAGTGTTGATAACTCTCCAGTCTCCTTCTGTGGCAAGGAAGGAACCTAAGGCACTATTTCAAAGAATAAATCTCCTGGAAGAAATGTGAATTTAGGAGTCACTACCTTACATTTCCTTGTTGCTTATTCCCACCCCTGCTACTTCTTCGTATTTGTTCTGGAATAACTGCTTAAAGGGTAGAGTGGTAACACTTTTAAAATAATTATGTTTGTTTTAACCTGAATCAGCTGACTGATCCAATCTACCACGTGGAACTGGCAACAGTTGTGTCACGCCACAAAGAACTAAAATGAGGGCAGAAGCAAGCAGCCAAATATGAACAGGCAGTTCTTGCATTAGTATAGAGGAATTCTTATACTCCTCTCACAGATTCAAACACATTTTTATTAGACGATGATTAATCTTCAGCAGTGTAAAAGAGGGAGGAAGCAGCAGTAACTGATGGGACAGCTGGACCACAAAAAGCAGGGGAAAAAAATAATATGGCCATAGTCCTTTCTCTGTATGTGCGTGTATACATAGTTTTGGGCAGGGCTGGGGTGGGGAGAGAAAGACAGATGTATAAAGACCCCACAGATTTTGAAAAATTACTGAAATCTAGCATGGATGTTTATATGGCAAGATTTAAGTAGCACAAAAAAACACAAGTCCTCCAAATCACAGTTAATGTCATTGAACTATATTTTTTTAATCCTGGCTAGAAGGGAGTCTTACAAAAACTTAAGCCCTGTGACATGACAAGAAGTAAATACATGCACACATCTTCAGCTAGAGGCTGGGTCATGTACTAGACTTTCAGTAACGCTCTCTGCATTAAAGTAACAGTAAAGGGCCATCAAAACCCCTAAAGCTATTTCCAGCCTTATTTCGAGGAAGCCACGAAAGAGTAGCTATGTACCTCCTGAAAAAAAGTAACATATCTTGGGAAGGAGACAGGGAGGAAAACAAGCTACGCGACACAGAATAGGGCAAAGGGGTGCAAATCTCTAGGAAGACCGTGCTAGGAATGGACAGAGCCGTCGCCCTCTGTGGCACCCTGGCAACAAGGCGAACGCTCCCGGCCCAGCACAGTACGGCGGGGCACCTCTACCGTGTCGACGCGCTGCAACCTCCGGGCGCCGCAAGGACACTGGGCAGGCGGTCACAGCGAGGAA
>NW_008606315.1:0-17876 GCF_000691845.1 Merops nubicus
AGCCACGGGTGCGACCTTCCTGCGGGCTCTGCTGCCCAGCTCCCACCCGCATCCTCAGCTAAACCCCAGATTTCCTCAGGCACATCCCTGCCCCTCCTGGCACTGAAAACCCTGGCAGTTTGCTGGCTCCTCGTTTTTATGTGCCAGAGAAATGAACCCTTTTCCTAAGGACTAACAATGGCAGATAAAAACTCCTTTTGGCCACGCCATCAAAGTTAGAGATGTGCTAGCCAAAGTGACAGATGACAGCAATCTGTTCCAACAGCCACCCAAATTGGACTTCTGAGTGCCCTCCCTCCTCGCTGTCTGCCTCTCTGGGAGGGTCTGGGAGGGATGTCTTACACGAGACTTTGCAGGGAATCAAAAAATGAGAACATGTACTCCTTAGCTCTACTAGCTGCAAGAACCCCCTTCCCAACAACATTACAGACTTTATTTCATCTAAAGCAGGCACAGTCCTAGTAACAGCCTCCCTCAGAGCTAGAGGTGTTCAACCCTGGTGTCAACCTGAGCACACCTTGATTCAGCCTCTTTCTAGCACTGGTACTGCTGAGTTTAGAAACCCTCAGCTTTAAAAGCTGTAAAATATGTCTGGTAGTGGAGCCATAGCCACATCTTCTGCTGTCCTGAACTGGCCCAGTTTTATGAGACTCAAGGGGACTTTGCCAGCTGGCAGCAGCCTGGGGGCAGAGGGCTCAGCCTCGTGGCTGCCTTGTGCAGCTTCTGTCTGTGCAGCAGCATTAAAGCCCGTTGTCCACCTCACAGAGAAACACAGGAAGGGTGATTTCTTCAGAACCCATCGTCAGTGACCTGTTTCTCTCTCTTTACACTCTCTTGTTGCCTACTTCACAAACCAGAACCATGGAGAGTTGGTACAAATGTTACTGTACATAGATAGGGCTTAAATTACCTGCATTCCCCTATAACACCTGGAGATCCTTCCATGGGCTTTGTTACCAGGGTCTAGAGGACCTCAAAGGGGTGGCCAGGTTCACCATAAAGTGCAGCCCATGCGGTCCCTCACACTGCATGTGGGCACTGGCACCTCTAGCTCTCCTTTATTTGGGAACATCACGGCCATTGTTGTTAGTTTGCCCCTTAAAAGTACAATTCCAAACCAAGATGGCTAACTTTCAACATGTGGCTATATGCTCCCATCACCCACAACAGAAGCCTTCCCCTTGGTAAGACTCAGCAGGCTGAAATCATTAGAGCTTCACAGCCACACTACTGTGGAGAGCAGGGACCCCAAACGAAGTCTCTCCAAGCCTGGGGCAGACACTGTTCTCCAGCCACGTTGCCTCATAACAGTAGCTCTTGTGGGCTGTGGCATCTCCATGAAATCCAGCTGAATTAATTTTTTCCTGAAAGAGCTCATCTAAAGAAATGCCAGCTGATGCAAGAGGTGCAGCCCGAGCATTTGTCCACACCGTGCGTCCGACTGCACCAGATATTCTTTCTGGGCAGAGGCATCCTCTCCGGTTCTCCCATTGCCTCTGCAAAGCTTCCAGCACAGCAGCAGGGCATTTTTTATGGACAACAGCAAATCTTAAGGAATAAACCCAAGAAGAAGGATGACGCCTGAAGCCAACATAAAGGCTGAGTGTATGGCAAATGGGGAACAGGACGTACTGCCATGGGATGAGCATGTGAAAATTGATGGTTCTCAGCTAAGCAAGAGAGGGCAGGGAAATGGTTTTACCCCTGGGACCCAGTGGGAGCTCCCTGTAGATGTCTCTTGGCATTCACCAGCTGGTTCTCTTATTTTCTCTCATAATGGTCGTGACTGGTGCTCTTTTCTCCCCCTTTTCCCATGTGCAGATGTTCCTTACAACAAGGCACTCTTTGGAATTACTGAAAATACAGGTGCCAGAAAATGAGAGCTTCTCATTAGCAGTCAGCGTATCCCTCACACAAAAATGACTTCCATAGTTACTTTACCCCATGTAATTACACAACAAAGTCCCTTTTAACATCTCACTACATAAAGGCAACTTTCTATTTCAAATAAGATTAATGTAAGAGTTACCCAGCCATTTTAAGGGATAATAGCTGTAATTAAGGTGTTTCTCGTGATGGGTTCCTATTATAATGTGGCAGATGATTCTCTGATAGTCTTGTTGGCTGCATTAGTCACAATTGTTTTCGTTAATGTTGACACTATTCTCTTGCCACACAAACAGAAAAGGAGATTAATCAAAATATTGTGCTGGTTTCCTATGCTCTGAGTCCTTCTTTTGGGCTGGCATTCAATTCTTCGCTTTCAGCAGAAATAAAAAGCAGTTTTTGTAAGGTGTGCAGGCAGCTTCATCCATGTTATTGAGACCAACACTGTGAGGACAAAGGGAGAGAATTATTTTACTGAAAATCTGAAAATAAAGCACCAACATGAAGGCTCCAGTTTGGGTGTCAGTGATGGAGGACTGCTGGAGTGTGTTCAGACTGGGGAAGGAGGTGGGTGTGTATATGTAGGTTCATCATCCTGGGGAAAAAATTACACAGACCAAGGGACAACTGGCATGTAAGTAATTTGGGATTGTGAGGCTGGCTCAGGAAATTGGGGGTCTCTGGCGGCACATCTCCATGGTGATGGCTCGGGATGAGCAGGCAGCTTGTTGAGTTTCAGAATGATGGGAGAGATGATTGTGTCTCCCTACCATCATTTCCAGTGAAACCAGTGAAGTTAAACGAGGGATGGGTTTGACTTAAAAAGCCCTATAAATGTTCATTTTTTTTTCATGAGTATCAGATATACACAGACAACTGAAGCTGTCAGAGACAGCTCTCCTGAACAAAGTTGTCATGGCAAGTCATCCAGAAAAAACCTCTCTCAAGTGCCAAAAACGTGAAGGGAAGAGGCAAGCAGGGAGCATGATGGGAGTGCAGGGCACGATCTCACATAACTCACAGCAAAAAGGGAGCCAAAGGAAATTCACACATTGATTCCCAGATCCAGCACTTTGCCAATTAAACAAGTAAAGGAAAAAAACCAACCATAAAATGACACATTTGGGAGCACTGTGCATATTGATCACCATGCTTATGGTAGCTAAATGTCTTTTGGAAACTTACCTGTCAAATATGATGATATGAGTCAGTTTGAATTGATTTCAGTAGATTTGCATACTAGGAAGAAATAGAAAACTGTGAATGCCTTAAACCCAGCTTTCTAGAGCTAAACATGAAAATACCAAGGCAAAATAATCTTGGCAAACATTTTCTTTCACTTTCTGCTTTCAAATTCTAGTTACCAAGATGCAGAATCCTCAACACTGTGATATCCACAGAATTTTGTTGGCTGAAGATGCACTGATCAAACAGCCCCAAGCCTTCCTTGCATATCTTCAATATAGTTACAACACAGAAGGTATCAAAGGGGGTAAATGTTTTCTGGTTGGGATGCAAGATTATTTTCATATAATTAACACAAAACAGGTTTTTTTATGTAACCATTCAAATGTGAACTATCATGTCAGGTTTTGGTACATACAGGAATCCACACTGCACATTAAGTACCCTTTGAATTAGCAAAATGGCAAATAGCTATGTTTCATCAAAATGTATTGCCTAGCTATATATTTATAGCAGCTTAAAGGGATGAGATCACCAGAGCCTGAGACCGAAGTGCCTTATACATCATTCATCATTTCTGAAGTGAAAATAAGAATTGAAAAAACCCAAACAACTCACCTTTGCAAGCAAGGAACACATCTTCTCCATGGGAAGTTTCAAAATGCCTGCCTCCTGCCATAACATTGGCTTTTAGAGGCTAGAGGGTTATAAGACCATGGCTCACTAATAATTGCCTTGCAGACCTTTGTAACATGGCTCTCCCCTACAGTCCCTGCAAACAAGACAGCGTGCCTGCCTGTTTTTCTGCTCTCTAGTCTCTGCTCTGGACACCAAATATATCCTCGTGGGAATGCAGAATGAAATAATTTTTTTTTTCAATCATAAAAAAACCACTCTTCTGGGTTCTCTATATAACCTTTTAATTCACGATCCCAAATTACTTTTTGCTAATATTTTGTAAAATGCTCTTGTAAACTCTCTTACTGAAGGCTTTGCACTTGCTTATTTCAAGCTAGTAAAACCAGTTGTGTGAACTTGCAGAGAGGAAGGCTTTGGCAAAATCAGTTTAAAAAATAATCCCAGATTTGTACAGAAGAAATAAAATACATTGTGACACCATTGTACCAAATTAATTACTGCTCACGGTATGCTGAATAAAAACTATTGGCTGTAGAGGATGTGAACAGCTCATGGTTTCAATACAGAGGAAGTGGTGTTTATGTCTTGAAATGAGAGCTGTGGTTGTGTACAGTCTTTAAAAAATAATTTTCACTTTAGGTTAAAAGTTGTATTTTTGGTGAGGCAGGGAAGGATATTCTTGAATTCATACCTCAATAGCTGAGAAAAAGTTCTACTGTTATCAAAAGGACTAAACAGAGGTGAAACAGAACGGACCTGTTATGACTGAAAAATACAAATAGTGTAGAGATCATCCATCTGCAAGTGTAGAGGATAATACAGAAATTGCTCCCATGCCCAAAGTAATAGAAACAGTAGTATAAGATAATAATAATAAGGACTAAAAGAAGAGAGATAAACAGAAGAATATTCTTAAAGGCATAATTATTTGGGCTGGTAAGTCACATCCTATTTGAGGTATGATGAAGCAATGATTGATGATGTGTCCTGCTAAGATTGTTACAAGTTGTTAGGGATGGTGATAAAGCACATCTGATAAACAGCAATGTGTGGGATTTCTCTGCTGCCTTCCTGTCTGTTGTCCTGCTCTCCTGACTACTGCTCTTCCCTCAGAGGGATACAAACATCCACGAGTAAAACCACACCCCTGATGGCTTGGGGAGCTGCTGCTACGGCCTGACTCCTCCTCTGTCATTTTTCTGAACCACTGCAAAACCCTGTTATTGTGGTTGTGATTTGTGTTACTGTCAGGGTGGTAAAAGGCAATTTTGGAGTTTCAAGCCCTAGTTCAGTGCTGGGGTTAAACAGACACTTAGCACTTGTTCTCTCTGTGAGCTCATCACCAGTGAAATAGAAAATGAGCATATCCCTACAGTTGTGCATGTTCTGAAGCACTTGATCCAATCAGCATCTCCAACTCTGTTCATGTTCACTGACGGTCATTTCTGATCGTTTTTATAAAACCAAGTATAAAGGGAGCGTTTCATTGTAGTACCCTGCGCAAGGAACATAACCAGAAACAAGTCTCTAGTGTCAAATCTGCAACTCTCCTTTGTAGAAGACAGGCTGAAATGTACAGGAGTTTTGCCAACAACTCTTCCTCTACAGTCTTCTCTTTGGAAATGAAGAAAGGATTACTTGCTGTGATAGCATATGTGTGGCACTTTCTGAATAACCAGTCAAAACCTTTGGAATAGGAAAATACATGGCACAAATGATCACAGAAAAGAATCATAGAGTCATTAAGGTTGGAAAAGACCTCTAAGATCATCAGGTCCAACCATCACCCAACACCACCATGACCACTAAACCACATCCCCATGCTGCTGCCATTCGGCTCCGGGATCATACTTCCGGTCCAGGAGTGATGGGAAGCTTTAAGTGCAATAAACTTTAAAAGTATTTACTAACTCTTACAGATTTAAAAAATGAAACATATACTTAAGAGCTTTGCTCTAATTAGGCTTCTGTTCTTCCAGTTTTTCAGTTTATGAAAACCTTGTATATTATTTCAGTTTAGGTTGGAAGAAACACCGACAGGCATCACAAAACCTCTGCCATTGAACGTGGTTTACTTCAAATGGCTGCAACACATGGTCTGCCAGCCTGGGACAGATGACTCTGGACATAACACACAAACTCAAATCTTACTGAATTTCTGTAACTGTCATTTTTTATTGATGCACATATACAATCACCTACCCAACATTTTAAATGCACAAAGTGCGACACTCACCAAAGTAACGACTTCAGACATACAAGGTGACCACCAGCAACACCCAGCAGCTGCACTCAGAGCACTGACACGGCATTTTTAAGGAGATGCTTGTCCCTGTCCTAGGGGGTGGGCAGGGCAGTGTTTCCTGGGGACAGGTGAAGAACGGCAACCCCTCTTCTGAGCAGCTGGCGTGCTCATGGGCACAGACACTGCTAAGGGGACCCACAGGCAGCAGCAGTGAGCGAACACCACGAAGGAGCTGGTGGGGTGGGGAGGCTCTCCATGCGAGTCCCACTCTGCTGTGCCTTCATGCAGCTGCCCTCCAGCCCACCCGCCCCCCACGGCAACACAGACACACTTCTACGAGGAGCAGCAAGCAAATCTCACAAGGGGACCACAACCACGAGCGCTCTCACAGCTATGGGTTCATTTTAAGCCCAAGACACAAAGCCAGCTCAGATTTCTGAATCTTCCCGTCCTTGTTGACGTCGCAGTGGTTGAGCAGGATCTGGCGGAACTTGTCCAGGTCCACCCCACTAATGCTGGGCTGTAGGCAAAAGAGAAACACAGTGCTGAGAGAGAAGATGACTCTGTATTTCCCCAGCCCTGTAAAGCAGCAAGCCGTGCAGCAGCTGGGAAATCCACCCAAGGGGGGTGACCAAACAGCCTGAACCCACATCAGCTCATACACAGCACAGAAGCAAACAGAGAATGGGGAAAGGGTGCCCTGCAAACACAGAAGGAGTATGGGACTGTGCGTAACTCATGGAAAAGTAACATGACTTTTGTGCTTAGTCAAGGCTACCACTATCTGGTCCATACTGAACAAAAGTCTGCAGGAAGTTCTGTAATACAGATCACTGCACTACCAGACCTGTGCTTTCATCTGGTTTCCTCTCTCAAGCCTGCTACACAAGGAGTGATGTTGCATTCCTGTTGGCAGTCTACTATTGTACAGGCCAGTCAGCAACTTAAAAATACCTTTAGTGGATCAAATGAACGTTACAGACACATTTTACAGGCTATGCTGTCTCTGTATGCTCCTAATGCTGTACTATTGCCTTTGCTCCCCACTTTCTTAGGAGATCAGATTCACATGCACAGTTTGTGGTGCCCAAGGACAATGCTGATGAAGGCCTTTGGGGAAAGTATAACCTTCCCTCCTTTGCACACACATGCACAGAGCACAAATCCAACTTCCTGCCTGTCCTCACACCCTTTCCCTGCCTGACATATGGCCATAACATACACACGTCCGTCAGCACCCACATTTGGCAATCTCTGCCAAATGGACATGGGAGCACTGTGGTGGGTCACACCATGTGGAAACATGCCAGCTCATGCTCAGAGGGAGCCAAAGACCAGACTATTTGCATTAAAAACTCTGTCTCTGACTACATCTGGAAACTCAAGCTAATCAAATGCACATGGATTCTGCTCTCTGTAAGAAACTGGTGACATTCTGGGCATGGTGTGCTTGATTAGGGTAGAGCTCAAGTAATTTTCAAGTGTAGCCCTGTTATGAGCTAATGAACCATGAAGTCTTGCTGGTAAGGACCATAGCAGTGAAAGCAGAAGAAATAACTTCTGATGATTGATCCACGTCGACACAGTTTGTGATGCTCTAACAGCTAATCCATAGTATGAGCTAGAATGGACCTTTCTTAAATACAGCTGCTGAGGGAAGGTGTATTTATTCGTCAGGCAGAACTTCTGTGATACGGTGAAATGCTCTACAGTGTTTATGCTGAGACCATGACATTAGTTTCTGCTGCTTATCCAATTGAAATTTGGCTCTGTGTTCTCACTAGTCTCTCTGTTTACATAACTTTACCAAAACAAACACCTTCCCCTGGGAAATACAGGGTATTAACAAACAGAAAGAGCCATGAAGCTACCTTGACCAGCTCCATCATGTCTTTGACAAACCCATCCACTTCTGGGCCTTCAAGTGCTCCCGTTTTACTCTGAAAGATGGATAAACATCAAAATGTTCCTGTGAGTCAAAAACACTACAAGGTTTACTGGTCAGCAGGTCCATCTGCTAACCAAGCACAAAGACCATAGAATCCTAGAATGGTTTGGATCGGACACAGATCACCTAGTTCCAACCACCCTGCCATGGGTAGGGACACCTTCCACTACACCAGGTTGCTCAAAGCCTCGTCCAGCCCGGCCTTGAACACTTCTAGGGATGGACATCCACAGCCTCTCTGGGCAACCTGTTCCAGTGTCTCACCACGCTTGCAGCGAAGAGTTTCTTCCTGATATCTAAGATTCCCTCCTTTTTTCCAAGCCGTCTCTTCCCCTCACACAGGAGCAACATCTCCCACCATTTTGTGAGGCTTGCTGGTCGGCAGCTGAGCAGGCTGTGTGGCTGCCAGAAGTTGCACTGAACTGCTGATTTCTAAGGGGCAGTTAGGTGGCATGTCTGTCCCGGGCCAGACTCCCTCGGGCCAGTACTGGAAAGGGCTTGATTTTTCAAGGTGGTGCTGATGCAGGTCCAAAGCTGCCAGAGACTGCAAGAGCTAAATCCACCACCTCCTCTACATCCCTCCTGCAAGGAGATACTACTAATGCCAAAGCACTGGGCGTGGCTTTGGAGAAAGCCAGAACAGCTCCTTTGCCATGAGGTCTCTGAGCATCGCTCCTCTGTGTCCCCACCTTACCCCCAAGCATGGCACCTGGGCCTCACTGGCCCGTGGGCTTGGGCACAGCTCCAGCTCCTGAGTGACCCCCACAGCACCCAGCAGGAGGAAGAAGTCTGAGCAGCATATCCTAAATCTCTGTCATTTGAAGACCACAAGGGAACAACCTCTGGGACTCACAACATCATAGTGTGCAAAGATCTTCTCAAAGTCTCTCCTCCTTTCTTCTGTGCTGCAAGCCTGCATGTCGTGAGGACAAGCAAATGAAAAAGAAAAAAAAAAAAAGAAGGATTCAAGTTGGGGCCCAGGCTATTTTAGCTGAGAGAGATGAGATCAATGCATCAAAAAACAGAGCTACTTACATCCATTTTAAATTGAAGAAGGAAATTCTCCTGGAGTGCCAGAATCCTGAGTGGAGAGATTTAAATTATGATCTTTCTGCTTTATCATCTGCACACAAACTAATCTCTTCTGGTTTGTAAAGCAAAGAGATTTTAGATTATAGGCCTTTAAAAAAGAAAATTGCCTGCAGGGTTATTTATGGAGGGCTGTTAGGGGAAGAGATGCCCCTCCCTGTCTGGTGGGGAACGGTGGGTGCCCTTTGGCTCACTGCAGATGTGTTTCTTAGCACTACTGCTTCTCCCAGAGCATTTCTGGTGGTCCAGCACAATGGATGATGTCAACCTCTGAAGCAAGAGCTACCAGACAATCACTCCTCCTAACGGGATTGCTGTGCTGCATTAAGAGTAATTTATCACTCTCTGTTGGAGGGGGAATTGGTGGTTGTAAAAGTAAAGACCAAAGCGATACTGACCTGTGCACGGAGACTGGCCAGATTCCTCTCCTCTCCCCTCTCAAAGCCCCTCACAGCACTGATAAAACCTCCTTTCTCTCCAGCTCTGCTAACTCGAGGGGTTTAGAGCCTGCAACACCAGGCATGCTGAGCTGTGTCCACACACTGAAGGGTTTGGGGGGCTGAGAAATGTGCTCAGACCAGGGGGGAGCCTCAGCTGGCCCAGGCCACGGGGGCAGCAAGAGGAAAACGCAACAGCAACCCCCTTCAGATATTGTCCATTCTACCTCTGCTTCTCTTCATGCATTCACTGGTCACAGGGAACTGCCACATCCACTGCAGTTGTATGTGCTGGCATCTGTCATGATCCCAAGCAGAAAGTGACAGTGGCAATCCAGCACCTCTCTCCTCTCATCCCCCAAACCTGTGTTTTGAGACCATATCTGCACTTGTAAAGTCCCATCTGGCTATTGCACATCCATTTAGAGCCAGGAACGTTCACTCTATCTGTATGCAGTGAGATAAAACCCTCTGAGGTATCAAGTACAGCAAAGAGACAGAGGCCCATGGCTGAGTCCTCACCTTCATTCACAAGCATGTTCACCTTGTCTCTTTAAACCCTTTCTTACTGCCATTGGCAAAATCCTTTGTGGCGGCACTTTTATTCCTCAAACAAGCAGCAAAAATTCTCTGTAATCCCTGCTGTGCAGAATAATGTGAAATAAATGCCCATCTGTGATCTTGCTGAAGGGAGTTGCCATCCTTCTTTTGGAGCCACTGGCATTTTACCATTTCTCTCAATTCTCCTTCCCATCTCACCAGGGAAGGGAGGGAGGAGTTAGTGAGAGGCTGTGTGGTGTTTAGTTGCCAGCTGGGGTTAAACCACAACAGCTGGAAAAGAGGTGGGATTCAAATGCATGTAATGAGAGACAGATCACCACCTTGCCTGGATCTGCCACTGTGAGCTGAAAAACACCAACCTACCTCGCCAGGTCATTCAGGTCCAGCCGTCCATCTTTGTTTCTGTCAAAGATTTTCATCTGAAAATCAGGGAGACAGAGAAAAAATAGATAGGCCATGAGAAGAAGACACATACAAAAAAAAACCCTAAGTCACACTTTGCTCTGCCCTGTGCCTTCCCCTCTGCTTGCTCAGGGTGCTTTGCCTGAGCCTCAGGCAGCACAGTGTCCTCTGCTAGCACCAAGTGCAAGGGTGGCACAAGAGCACAGCCTTTCCTTATATTATCTTCTCCTGAATACAGTCTGTTCAATGAGTCACCACCAGATATTATTTATTTATTGTATTTTGTACCGTGTTTCTCTGCAAGGCACAAATAAATTCTGTTACAGGGAAAGGGGGAAATGTTTAATGGGCTGCAAACCTGAATAACTCATGGCTAAAAGTTCTAGAAAAAAATGTATTCCACATTGTAGGGGAAGGAAAGATTAATATTTTAATGAGATGGGTCATCATTCTGTTAGATACTCAGTAATGAAATATGCTTTAATCTTACCTTCATGAACCTCATTTGCTTGTTTAATGAACACAAGTAATCAGGTTACTACAAATCTTTGGTGCAATTAATTGCACACCTTCAGGAGAAGGCCCATACCTGTCCCTGTCTCAGGAGGCTTAGAGGGAGACGACAATCTTGATGCAGTTTGACCCTGTGGGAGCACTGAGGAGAGCCAGCAGCAGGTCCCAAGCACTTCCCAGCAGTGAAACTGGGACAGAGTCTGATGTGCATGAGGACAGGTATCATCCAGAGAGCTGCCATTTCTCCAGGAGCCCTTGCACAAATACGATGCCTATTTTGCCAGCACACTGCCCCTCCCTGCCCCTTGCTTCAGGGAGGCATCTACACTGAGGATGGTGAGCACTGGGTTTAGGTAAGATTGGGCAACAGCTATTTATGCCATTAATTATTCTGTGTGATTTACAGTACTGAGGTTTGGATGGGATTTTTGAAGAGCACTTGGTATGGACTCACTTTTCCTCCTGCTTGAAAGACAGTATAAAACTCCTATGACTAACTGAAGGCCCATATTGAGGTATTTGGAAAAATCACATCCCAATAGCCATGTGGGTGTTCAGTGGCACAAGCCACTTTCCCATTTCACTGGCCCCTGCCGAGCATGTCCTCTGTGAAGAGCCACTGAATGACAAAGACCTCTGAGACTGCCTTAGCCCTGGAGCTGGAGAGATGAATAAAACTGCCAAGACATGCCGAGGACTTTGCTCAGGCTGTGTCAGTCCAAGCTTCCCTCTCCAGCTTATCTAACTTCTTCCATCCTCCCTTCTGCCCCATCCCACTGCAATATGGGACTTCTCTCTGGTCTCTGCTGGGGCCACAATGGGGCAAGGCTGGAGGAAGGGATGGGAATGGGATCTGCCTTCACTGGTGCCACTGAGGGGAGAAACGTCCTTGCAATGACAGACTTCTGCTGCCATCAGAGACAATTCTGAGCTTTCAGTTCCTGGGTGATAAAGGGATTATCCTGCAGACAATAGAAAATGGTTAACGTTCCTTCCAGAAATAAATCATCCCAGATAAGATTTTCAAACCTCCCTCCAAAGGGAACCTGGTTTTGTTTGTTTTGTGGGGACAGAGGGAGATACCCCTGCTAGTTCAGTTCTGCAGAGCTGCCACCACAGGTGGCCTTGCAACATCCAGCTTTTACTCAGAAAACTATTCCATCAGGGAAGCTTATGGAGACAACGCCTATTTAGCCAGCTAAAGGAAGTGCCAGCATTTGGGTGGTGGGAATGCCATTGTCACAAGGCTCTGCAGCAACCTGAGTGCTTTTGAAAATGCCCCTCTAAATCCCTTCATTTAGGCCACTGAGGAGCACTGCTCGCCCACACAGTCTGTAGGAAGTCACCATAAAGCAGTGCCCCCGGCGTGGTGGGAGAAGACAGTGTCTGGTGAGAAGCAGAGGGCAGAGCTCTCAGGGACTCCATTTCCCAGGGCAGCTCTGGCTGAAGGCATTACACTTTTCTTCATGCAAATATACAATGTCCTTACCAAAACACACTAAAACTTACTGTTTTTAGCACTTTTTGAACTTCACCTGGATCTCCTACACATTTCTAAGTTCCTGAAAATTTTTTTTTTTTTTTTTACTTTTCCCCCATTCTCTGTGTGTGTCAGAATTGCTCTCTTGAGACTAAAAGCCAGTGTTTCAGCCTAGACTTCAGCTTCAGATACATGTCTCTTTCTGTGAAGCCTGAGGAACACAAACACACACCAAAAGTTCAGCTCTGAGACCATGAGGTCCTGACTTCCACACAAGTTTGCTGATAAGCACCCACAAATGTTGACCACGGTGGCAGCTTCTGGGACCAGGACAGATCTGGTGGTTTCCAATCCAAGAGACAGACTTAGGGCTCATTTTTCATTTCACACAGGCCTGTCTTAAAACAAGCCACAAGTTTCTTTTTCAGTGAAACATCTCAAGTCTCATCTCCTTTCCCACAGAACAAATAAATAAGCACTCTAGCATAGATGTTTTTATTTCAGGACTTCGAGTGTCCCACCTGCCCTGCATCTTCTCTGCTTTGTGGGTGCAGCACATTTTCACCACTTCAGAAGCTGCAAATAGCCAGGAGGCTGAAAAGCTTTGTGCACCCTTAATGAAACAGGCTAGACAGTGATGGTTTAGATGCAAAAGTCTCTCTGCTCCATTATCAGTTTTCTGAGCCAATGGTTTTCCAGTCTATCCATTTCTGAACCCTTTACAAAATTCCAGCAGTAGCACAGACCCCATTAAAACACATTTAACTGCAGAGATAAGACTTTCCTTAGTTGAATGTCTAATCAAAAGCATTGTCAATTGTAATGAAAATCCCAGTCAATTTGCTTCATTCATACGCTATCTTTGAGCTTGACATTAAACTTCCAGTAGTTGACCATGTCTGCTTACAGGTAACCAGCTCCCCTCGCTGACCTCCTTCAGTTTAGAGCTCTGCTTTTGCAAGACCAAGAGAGAATCTTTGTGTTTTCAAATCGTTTGGCCTTTTTCTGCAACAAATAACCTGAATAAAATTTTCAAATATATGCAATATTTTGATTGCCCATACCACTCAACAGGGAGAAAAGAAAAGTCTGGCTGGAAGAGCTAGGCTGAGCTAGTTCTTGTCCAGTGATTTTCCACGTGAAAGATGGAAAACATGTAGGGAAGATGGACTAGTGTTCACTGAATTAGTTCGGGTACTGCAGCTAATAAGATAGACCTAATCCTATTATCTGGAACATGGAGCTCATGCATATCTACTACATGGCAATCTTGTGCTGCATTACTGGGGAAAAGCCCAGGGAAATGTTTATTAATTAAAATTTTCACATTTCAAGCATGTGAGTGTTTGATCTGATCTGTTAATTGTGTACATAAAGAGTGACAGAGGGTATCCACTCCATTGACAAAGCGTATGTCGTGGGAGAAGGAAATATTTGAAATCATTATGAGATTGTTTCTAATTTAAACTTTTGCCTTTACACACCATCTTTATATATTAAACTTGATGGATTTTCAGTTTACACTCTTGAAAGGTATATTTATGCTGCCAGGCTGATATGAAACATCTCAGTGTGGTTAAGGATAAGGTCTGGCATGTTTAAATAGCTCTCCATTTTACTAAAAGCTTTGTTGCATCTAGTAGTACGCTTTAGAAAATGACGCATTTATTTTACTGTCAAGCTACCCCGTGTTTTAAAGTGTTTGCACAAATTAATTCACTGACATTTTAATGGCAGTGCACCAGGGAAGTCTTTGCTCTGTTTGTTTGAATGTAGTCCATGCACTCTGGGGCAGATGGAGCCTAAGAAAGAGCTGGGTTTGCAAAATAAGACGAGTTACATCTCATTTTTTTAAGTGCAAAATCGAAACTGCCATTGGCTTTGAACTCAGCAAAGGAAATCTCTCTGCTTTCCCAGTCCAGTGTTGTAAAGAAAGCCTCTGAAACATCACAGTGTGACAAACACTCATATGCTTTGAAGAGCAATATAAGATTATAAATCTGGATTATTTTCCGTGACAGAGATAAGGAAAGAAGTAAACAACCAAAATAAATAGTTCTGTGATTAGTGGACTCACTAAGCCTGCTCTTAAACCTTCTCTGGTTCTGGTTCTCTGTGTAATAAAGTGTTTTATGCTTCAGGTGGGACATGGAAAGAGACAGCTCTTGCCTAACTTCCTGCTCTCACAAATATACACCTCAGGGGCACCCACACCCCACAGCTGTAACTAAAATTGGCCAGTGAGTAGAAAAGCTGAGGTGTACAGAGTCAGGCATGTGCCCAAGCTGTCTGTGGCTTCTTTCCTTGGAGAAGGATGGGGGCACAAAGGCTTTTGCAGGAGGGTCCTGTGGCCAGCAGCAAGTTACCATGAGGACAAAAACTCAGTGCTCTGCCTGACTAGATTGCCTGTGTAATCTAGATGAGTCATTTATTGCAGGATTCTTAAAAGTGTTTTGGACCCTACAAGACCAAGGTATTATCTGCTGGGGTTTTGAAAAGCCTACAGGCCCCTGAGGTCTGTTGGTTTTGATCTTCAGAAATGAAGTCTGAGCTTAAATGGGATTTTCTGCTTCCACTGGCTTATGCTACAGCAAGTGTGGCACAAAACTGGCAGTGACAGCACCACTGGGATTGAGCCTAGAAGGGACACGGGAGGCAGATTTCCCTCCATTGTGTTCACCAGCTGTGTGGGTCCTTTTTTCATCACCCACAGCAAAGCAACAAGAGCTATCACACCCATCCAAAGCCAGGAGGAAGCCCTCTGGGGGCTGGAGGGCTCCCGTAGTGGTGGCTGGGGTTAGATGTGGTGGTTGTAGTGCCACTGCATCACTGGACATGCGGTCTCTTGGGGGTCACAACCAACTCTGGGAGCTGCCTGGGAGGGAGGCAAACATGGACCACTAGGAGGAGGAGGAGTGTGCAAAGGCTGCTCCTTTAGGCAACCAGTCTTTTAGGCTGTACTCCATTCCTTTCGTATTTCTAGAGCTTTGGGAAGTTTGCTCAGTGTGTTAACAAACATAAGAAGTCCTGTTTAGGCTTTTGTTAATGAAATAAATATTTGTCTCTCCATTATTACACCATTTCTTTTGTGGTCATAAGACACTTCATTAACAGAGATAAGCTAGCTTGGCCAGTAAGGTGTGAAGGGGCTAAATCACCTGGATTTTCAGTGCTCTGACTTCTATTTCCCTATATAACTACACTGGCATTGGCACCGACATAGACAGACAGACAGACAGACAGCCTTTCACAGCCAAAGAAGTGACCACACTGAGCCTCTGGTATTGTCCTCACAGAGGGGACAGGCAGCAGTCACAAAAGCACCAGAAATCCCATAAAATACCACAAAGGTAGTCCACAATGCATACTCAGAGACATAGACCATCTTCAAGGAAAAGTCAACCTGTTCCCCGTTGCACTGAGAAGATGAGGAGTCCACAGCTAGTCAGCTGCAGGCTCAAGTGACAATTATTTAGCATCCCCTTGATTCGTATGATATCTGCTGACAGCTCACAGAAGCTAAAGCTGCAAATACCCAGCACAGAATCATACATTTCTTTTTTTGTTTGTTTGGTTTGGGTTTTCTCCTCATGCCTGCGCTAGCTTCTTTAAAATGTTAGTTTCTGACTTTTCCCCTTCATCCATGTCATCAGAAGGCTCTAGGGCCCACTCAGTGTATCAGTAGCTGCTCAAGATGTATGCAGCCAGCTGTGGATGCACAGAGGGCAGAGATCTGTAAACTCCTGTGGAGTCAGATAGTTTTACAGCTCCTTGGGACACAGCTTATTTCAACTGAATGTTATTACAGTAGCACTTGAAAGCCCCGAGCTGGATAGATGGGCCACCCTGAGAGACCCTGTAGCTCTGTGCAGCAGGAACAGGTCCTTGTCCCAAAGACCTTGTGCTCTAAACAGATAGGAGGGTGGGAGCAAAGTAATAGGGGAGACAAAGGCAAGTGTCCCCATTCTGCAGTAAAGGAATGCAATGGAAAGCCTGTGAAAGCCTCAGGAATGAAATGCAAGGGACACTGTCACCCTGTTTTCCCAGGCAGTGGTGATGGTGGCTGAGTCCCATTGGCACTCTGCACTTCAGCAGCTCCCCACTCCACGTGGAAAGCAGAAAGAGAAAGCAGAGCTCTCACTGCCCTTGACATCATACCTTTGCTCTTGGCTCCTCGTGTTGCTATTCCCTTTTTAATCCAGCACTACAAATGTAAGACTGAAACTTTCTTAACTTCCTGTAATTTTGCCCCCCTACTTCAGGTAAGTCCCACACAACCACTTTGTGCAGTGTATCTGCTACTACAGAGCTGATGTCCATGGGGATATTACGTTGTGTTGTACAAAATTTATAGCCTATATTTTACTATAGGACATCATGGGGTAAGATTATTTATGTTGTAATTTCACACCTTGCCTTAGCTCTTGGGACCAAGTGCATTTGTACAGATCCTTGGTCTTCAGTTTATAGAAAAAAAAAAAATTCTCAAGGGAAAAAAATAATCTGCACTATCTTCATTTTCTAACCACCACTAATGTCCCTGATTCCTTTGGCATTGCAGCTTTGCAAACTTTTGTCCTCATGGGCCAGATTTGCATTTCAGATCATAGATTTCCCCAGATACACAAAGCATCCCTTTCCCCAGATTAAATCTTATCCTGTAACATACAGTCTAAGCTGCCTCCCCAAAGATACGGTGCCAATCTATAAAAACCCACAGGAACAGAAACCAGACCTCCTGGCTGTCAGCCCTGGGCTGCACGGATATCTACCTGTGTTGGGGCAGTAGAAATCACAAATCTTTCTTGGGAAATTATGGGAAAGGGCAAGGAGCTGGAGGAAATGAAAAGCCCAGTGTCTACAAGCTTCAGGTCACCTATTCCCCAGCACCTAATCAGAGATAGTGGGGATGGAAATCTTAATAGAGCAGCACATAAAAGTTATTTGTTTGCTGCAAACCCTACCAGCAAGATTTTTGTTCTAGCTGTAGCTCCTGGGATGTTATTAGTTTCAAGCTCTGCCAATCAGAAGATGATTTCTGTAGCTTGTATTCCTCTCCCTTCACTGTTCTATAAATATGAAAAAAAAACCCTCACTCTTTGTAATGGCACATTTTTTCACTTTGCTGTAAAGGGTCACATTCCAGGTAGAGATGCATCATGCATACATAATGTGGCACTGCAAAATATGTGGGCAGCTCCTTGTTTGCTTGCATACCAAGCTGTTTTTTAGGTACAAACACAGATTCTTGTGCCAAGAATCAAGGCAGTGCCATCTGAAAATCATTTAGAAAATTGCAATGGTAGATGTCTGCTAATGAAACTCAAATGATACCCTTGAGAATGACACCAGAAATGCGCTTTTTTTCCCCCTTGTTTTTAGATGATTAGATATAAGTTGCTCTGGAATCCAGGTGAGTGATGCAAAACTCATAGCAAATATTATGTTGCTGATTGCAGTGTAAAAGCTGTTTTGTGATAAGGCAGGGAA
>NW_008606315.1:17907-21233 GCF_000691845.1 Merops nubicus
TTTCAATCACCTGGTGAATGTTGCAGAGAAGAAGAGCCAGATAGCTGTGTGTCTCGGGAGCAAAAGGATTCTCTAGGAGGGAGGGAGGGAAGGAGTTGGAGATCTGGCCGAGGCTGAATGTACCCTGCAGAGGGATGTACCTCACCTGTTTTTTAAAGGGGTTTAGAGCTCAGTTTGCCTTGGGATAAAGCCAAGCTCTTGTCTCATAGGAAACAGTTCAACTCAAAGAAAAAGATCTGAAGTGCTGTTCACAGCTGATGTGCAGTGCAGAGGAACAGTACCAGCACCTGCTAACTTTCTACTGTCATCTCTGGGAGAAGACACATTTTAAGAGGGTATTTATGGCCCTATAGAAATTGACCCTGAAGGCGACTTCTAGGCAGTACTAGAATCTAAACAATATCAACACTATCTTTTCTTACCATGGTATCAGTATATTCTTCCAGCTTTTCTTCAGCAACCACCCTGTTATGCTGCAAAAACAGATCTCGCAGGAAATCCTGTAGCAAGGAAAGAAACAAATTTTACTCTTTAGAGTAAATTCAAGAAATAACAGTAAGAAATTCAATCCAAACTTAGCAGGCTTCCATAATTTCACATTCCTGGTTAGTACACTAGTGTCTTCAGTTTCATATAAAGATTGTTGTTGCGTTGTTTTGTTTTTTTTTTTTTTTTTTAATTGATGCATATTTTTTCAAATAAATTAGAAAACAACCAAATCACCCTAGAACAGGCATACTGCAGTGAGTCGTAACTCACAAAATAAGCAAAATGTAAATAAGCAAAACATAACATAAGTCCTGCAATATCTGATCTAAATAAATGATCTAAAATTTAAGTATTTGCCATTCAGCAAAAGACTTGAGCATCCTCTTGTGTCCTCGTTGGGGCACAGGCTGGAACCACACACTGAGATGTCAGTGCAGAGCCTGCAGCCCAGGGATGGACTTCTGTGCCTGGCTGGCTCAAACCATTTTGAGTTATGGTTTCTAAACAAGCTTGTGCCTCAAGAGCCTGAGCTTTAAAAATAAATCAGTGTTCAGAAAATGTGCAGGCTCAGGAAGAGATTGTGAAGAAATCCCACCGATAAAACACAAAGGCTTTGGGTCTAACTGGGACAGGCACATGTAGAAAGCCAAGGTGAGGCAGCACTCTGGGGGCTCCCTGGGTGCTTGGGGGTCACCAAGACAAGTGGGATCATGGCACGAGACAAGGTGTAAGCAGGACAGCAAGGGCAACAGAGGAACATCCTCCATCCCAGCAGGGTCCCTGTAGCCAAGCTAGGTGATTGGAAGGTCCCAAGTCCTTAAACTTGATGTGAGCAACCAAGAAATGCCATTCATCAACCAGACAAAAAGGCACCAAATTGGTAAAGCTGATGGAAGGGCTCCCATTGACACCAATGAGCTGCAGATCAAGCCCAGAAAGACTTGTTAAATAACTTACTTTGAGCTCGCCAGCTGAAATGAATCCACTGCTATCAGCGTCGTAACTGCGCCAGATCTGCACGGGGACAGATTGACATGACCACATAAATATTGCAGTTAATCATCTGCTCGGGTAGCAGATCATAAAGATTCAAATCAGCACTTCCATAATAAGCAAGCTGTTGCATTATCCAATATTTAATTAATTGTAGATGAAATAAAATAAACTCTCCACAGGACAGCGTTTACTCTCGCTTGGATACTGCACATGTGACAAGCTGCTATCACATATTTAATGTGGACACACCGTCTATAAAAGGAAGAAAAGATTAAGAAACTGCCCTGCATTTCTTACCTAATTTGTACATGCAGCTTCTTTTAGTGCCCTGAGTAAAAGTCAAAGCCATACACAACTGGCCATTGATCCGCAGCAGCCCACAGTCTGGGTGTGAAATAAAAGTACCTGCAAGCAGTCTTGGAAAAACTGAAATTTTTGGAAAAATCGAAATCCTGTGTTTGGATACTTAGGGGCAGAGAATGGAGGGAGATTGGGCAAGGTTAAAAAAAACTTACAGGCTTGGGCTCCTCAGCTGTCCCAACTTACAGGGATTTTCACTCCACACCCTGTCAGAATAATGCTTCAGGATGAGATGGTGCTTAAAACGTGCCTAGTCTGCCCCCTTGGTCTATGCTGTGCTGCAGGTGTGGAGTTCCAGCTGGGGCTGTAGCTCCCAACAGGGCTGAATTTGCCAGTGAGTAGGTACTACCATAAGTGAGTAGGTACTACCATAAGTAAGTAGGTACTAAAAAAAAACCCAAACACTGGTGGCGTGACTGATAGGTGGCTGAGGGTGTTTACAAAGCTTAATGTCACTGCCCTTGGTCCAGTCCTAGCTCTCACCACCTTTGCTGCTGTAAATAATGTACAACCTTCTCCACCTGAACAGGTCAGAATGTGTTTTACCTCTGCCGTACCCATGGATTTCCCATGCTGTGTTCTGTGGAGGGTGGAGGTGTATGTGTTGGAGCAGCTGCTGGTGTGCAAGGGAAGAGGCAATGCAGAGATACAGACCCGCATGAATTCCACACTGTTGTCCAGGGGGGTTTCCCGTCGGAAAAGCAGCAGAAAGTTCTCATCATCTGGCAGGAGCATACTCGCAAGCTGGGGGGAAAAAAAAAAAAAAAAAAAAACCCAAACACACCAACACATAAAAAACCCCAAACTCAACCCAAATCATGAAAGTAAAGAAAAGATAAAACGTGGGTAGCTGCAGATCCAGTATGAGAATTATAAGCTGGGCATGTTGTTGCCTTGGAAGTATATCCCAGACCAAGGGATCTGGCTCACGTAGCACTCCATGACTCACACCCTCCCCACCCAGGCTCTATCTTCCATACCTCCTAACTCTGCTACAGGCCCTAATCACAGAATCATGGAATGATTTGAGTTGGAAGGGACCTTTACAGTTCATCTAGTCCAACCCCCCTACAATGAGCAGGGACATCTCCAACTAGATCAAGCTGCTGAAAGCCCCATCCAACCTGATCTAGCGTGCACCTACCACATCTCTGGGCAAACTACTCCAGAGTTTCACCACCCTCACTGTAAAAAATGTCTTTCCTTTCTCCAGTCTGAATCTACTCTCCTTTAGTTTAAAGCTATTACTCTTCATCCTATCACTACAGGCCCTACTAGAAAGTCTGTCCTAATTCTCCGTTCTTCTAGAAAAGAAATCTTGGGCTTGGGATACCTCTTGGATTTGCAAGCGTCCATCTCTGGTAACATTGTAGGCAGACATTAATTGCTTCTTCATCCTCTGAACTTTTTCTTCTGTGATGGCGTTCTGCCATGGGAAAAACAGCACAAGCATGAAAATTGCTGAGGGTGCTAGAAGAGCG
>NW_008606315.1:21264-33269 GCF_000691845.1 Merops nubicus
CCTCACTCACTAATAACCACCAGGATCGTTGCATCCTTACAGTTGGGGATGATGCTTCTAGAAGCCCACAAACACACCACCATGGATGAACTTTTGGAAATAAGTCCTATGCACGGCTTTGTAGCAGCTAAGTTTTCAGCTGGACAATCAGTGTTTGGAGACCCCAAATTATTACAGTGACACCTGGTTCTTCAGCCAGCTGTTCCCACTATATCACTGGGGCTTGGTTTTGCCTCAGTGTGTTACAGCAGCTCCCATGCTGCTCATTTTCAACTTGTGCTCTTCAGGAAAGTGTCCTTATTGAAATACATCTCCATAGTTCATTAGATCATCTGCATTGAAAGCTGTCAGTGGAGCTAGATTGTTGCTTATTATTGCCTGTCAGCTGGTTCAAGACCTGGCACCAAGCCCTGTCAGTGTTTCTGGGTTAACAGTATGAATTTTCAATCTATTCACATTCCCTTTGCATTTTCTCAGCCCCATAATCAATTTATACATGGTGCGAAGTTTTCAGGACTCGTTAGCTTACATGTTTTGACAGGCAGTGCTGTGACAGGTGAAATGCAATGCTTAGATTCACCAGGCTTCATTTTTTTCTTAGCAATAGCAGTTAGGGTATCTGGTATGACTGGGCTACACAAAGTACAATTTTCCCCATCCTGGGGAGAGGCTTCTGGCCAGATGAGCTTTGTGGCTGGGCTGGGAAACTCACCTAGTTAACCTCACTCAAACAACTAACAAAGTCCAACATCACCTTCCACACCTGCACTGAGCTGGTCCTGGTTCTTCTCCTAATCCAGGGAAGGAGGGCAAGGTTTTGTTCTCCAAAAGGTTGCGTGGGGTAGAAGGAGACCTTTCTGTAAGGTTTGTCACCTCTGAGCAGAGTCGTGTGGCCGGGCTGCACATGCAGCAGCTGCAGCTCATGTTCTCACACCCCACTGGAAACTGAGCACACCTCACACCCCAGAACTTCCTTGGCCACCCCCACCCCCAGTAGCAGCCAGGTGACGACAGGAACTTCCAGCTGCTCTCCAGTGGTACTGCCACAGAACCTCTGCTCAGCAGCAGCCACAGCCAGTGGCAGAGATGCAGGCACACACCAGGGTGGCACGGATGAGGCAAGCAGAAAGAAAACGGGCTATCTTTGGCTTAGGCTCATTAAGCTGAGGTCTGCCTTTGCAACCACTTTGTCAACACCTTTCCCCCTGTGTTTAGATGTGACTGGTATTTCCCAAAAGCCTTCATTTGCTGCTAGTAATAACACAAAATGTTATCTATAGGTGGATGGGTAGGCAGATAGTATGAGAGAGCATTTATGTCATAATTTAATTTGCTTTCACCTCACTTCAGAGCAGGCTCAGAGCTCATGAGCACTTACCTGCAAAAAGTCATTATGGGCTTACAGAGGAATCTTTAATACCACTGCCAGTGCAGAGAATCCTGCTCTGAAGTCAGGGAAGAAAGAGTTAATTGGCTTTGATTTATAAATACCAAGTCAAAATAACCAAGAGGGAACTCTGCTTAGAGCAAGTAAAACTCTTTCATCTTTCCACTATCTAAGGCAATACAAGACTAGGATAACCAGCTGATGGGAGATTTTGGCATGTGGGACTGGGAAGACAGGGGCACCAACATGGATCTTTGTAGGACAGATGGGGTGCATCCTCTGGGTACAGCACTAAGGATTGGCAGCTCTCAGTTAGATGAAACACCCAGTAGTGGTCTCACAGGTATGTGGCCAAGGTGGGAATCCCCCTGCTAGGGTCAGCCGTTGGCCCCAGGCAGGCCCCAGGGCATGGCCGCAGGATACTCCGTCCCCACGGTGGTAGCCAGCAAGCCCTGGGGGCAGCATGGCCGGGTGCTTGCACCACTGACCCAGCTGGAGCTCACTGCTGGCCCCCCAGAGTGAGCATGAGGGGCACAGCACGCCAACGAGCATGCACATACAGTTCCCTTTCTCAAGGCACTGCAACTCATCCTTGTGCTATTTAAATTGCCTTCTGACAGAACCTTGATGCTTTGAGACACCTCCCAGGAGCCAGGCAAGCCCATCAGCTGCTGACTTCTGTAGGCTTGCAAAGTAGTCTGAAATCATCCTCCTCCATGCCCAGTAGGATAGGTTAATTCTGAAATGATAATCATAGCTGACGTTTGAAAAGTGTGCTGTGGAGTGCAGACTAGTAATTTGTTAAGAAAGCTTATTGCTCAGCTTCATGCCAGCCACTAACCACCACTTCGTTGAGCTTTATGGGGCAGGAGCATTGTTATCTGCATAAACCCACGACTAACTCTTCTTGGTTTTATTATTTTTTTGATCTAAACTATGGGATCCATCAAGTAAATACCCAAAATACTTGTAATATTTACATAGCTCCAATAGCTTTTTGGTCCAAGGGGTTACACTACAGTGGATTCTTCAAACCGGACAATCTCTCTGTTCATAAATACCCTTCTTAGGAAACAAGTGGTAATGGATGTAATAAACCCCAACATTTACTCCTAAAGAATAAAAGTGAAGTAAAAAATGCTGTGAAAACTGTCTTCCCCAAGGTGCATGCTCAAGGCAAAATTCTTTGTATATTACAAATTTTTCCACTGAGAATGATACACCTTGGTTTATGACTGTTAGATTTCAAAGGTGACCTTTATATTTACCAAAAAAAAACACCAATCCCAGAAGATTAAGAAAAAATCAAATAAGGCATGCCACCATGCCACTTCCAAGCAGAAACCAAGGGTAGCAGACCTGGTCTCCAAGATCAGCCTCCTGGTGATGCAGACCTGTAGCTTGCTCCGAGTGCCTTTCCATTCCCAAAACAACTACAAGGGTGGAAAAAAAGCCTTGCACATAACCTGCCTGATTTTTTTCCCCCTTGTCCAAGCAAGGCCACAAACTGCAGACACCTGCTGTATGCCGACTTAAAACTGATTTTGGAGGTCTGCAGCCCGTGGGGGCAGCCTGAGCAGGCTGCAGAGCAGAGCCAGGACATTGGGGCAGATGGCTGGAGCTGCCAATCCCTCCCTGAAGGCTTAGTGAGCAAGTCCAATTCCATGGCTTGTTTAGATTCTGCTCAGGTTGGTTTTGCCTCCAAATCAGGGTGTGGCATTGCTACAGGGAGACAGAGATGCTGGAAAGCTTGTGTGTGGTTCACCAGGAGCTTCACACCTAGAGAAGAGCATGCTCCAGAAACACAGGGAGAAAAGAATTTGAGCCAAAGTACTGTCCATACAATAATCCAGGGTTTATGGAGTCAAGGCAGAATTTTATTAGCCAAACATTGTCCCTGGTATTATTTGTACTGGTGCAATGTCCTGGGAGGCCTAGGAAGGTTTCAGGAAGGGGCACCCCAGCCAGGACTCCAAGCTCTGCTCAGAACAGAGATGGACACAGACAAATGGCAAGACAAGTCAGTCACTGTGGAAATACAGAAAGACAACATGGGGACTAGGACATTTTTAAAAGCCTTATGGATCTAGCAACCAGTTACAATCACATACATATACTGTGCAGATGTTTTTCCAATAGTATTGGTGGCTTGTACAGACAAGCTTCAGATATCCCTGAAAGGGATAAAATAACTATTCACAGGTAAGAAATTACAGCCAAGGCAGTTTCTGCAGGCAGTCTGGGCAGGGATCCAGCAGCCAACCAGTGGTGTCTGAGGGCATCTCCCACCCAGCACTGGGGTTGGGGCAAGCTGGGATGCTGGGGCAGTGAGTGGCTGCACCGTGGGGTAAAAGGGTCCCCTCGCTCCTTCAGCCACCCTGCAATGAGGTTGCTGAGGAGAGGCCAAAGTTTTACCTTGTCAGCTGGTTGGTCAAGAGACCTACTATTTAATCCTCCCTTTGGGCTCCTACAAATATTTATTTGCTTCCCAGATCAGAGCAAGCCCTGTGATAGAAAGATCAGGAGCAGGAGAGCTAGAAGGGGAGACCTCCAGGCAGGCACGCCAGGACCTGGAGCATTTACATAGAAACACAGGTGCTGTGCCAGGTGCTATGGCCACCCACTTCCCCAGGAAGTTTGCTTTTTTTTTTTCCTTCCCTTTAATTATTAACTCAGTGTTCAACTAGATTGCAACAAGCAGGAAAACCTAAAACCCAAACAGGTTTGGCTTTCAAATGCCTCGGACTCACGCTCCACTTGTTGATGTACTATGAATTACAGAGGGAGTAATAATAATAAAAAAACCCACAACACCATCTTTCTGCTCAGGAAAACACCTGTACATAGAGCATGATACAAATTCGTGCTTCTGTCTGTGTGAGCAGGGATGGGGGAAGCAGCTTCACAGCAAGTAAACAGCTGTAGCTGGGCAGAGCTTTTTCCCCATCAGACCTAATGCTATCTTGACTATGTTGCATGTCTTGAGCAGTGGATCCCTCCCCAGATTCAAAGGTTTGCAAGTGCTCACTGCTTGGGATAAAATTTTACAGACTTCTTAGCAGCTAGATGAAATTTCCTTTTTGTGAACATTTAAATGAATGCAGTCCTTTCTGGTGGCTGTCTGTCTGGGGAGGCCTTTTTTGCCAGCCCTTGTTTTCCCTCTTCTGTGCACCTCCCTGGGTTTCTGGAGGAGAATTTAATCAAGAGGTAATGGCCCTAATTGACAAAGGAGCATAATCTCCCCTGAACTGCTGCACACTTAAGGCAGAAAGAGCTATAGAGATGCTGACACTTAGCATCAGTCACCACTGTAATGAAGAGGCTTCCCCGCCACAGCCTGGAAAACATGCCTGAGCTAGGACCTGCCTCCAGTTTCACTCAGGGTTGGGCTGAGGAAGAGTGTGATTCCTGGGAGAGCAACTGCTTGGCAAGAAAGAATCCTACAGCAGAAATAACCCCCCCACCAGTGTCTTCCTGAGACTCATTTAAAGGAAAAAACCCAACCCTCTGCTAATTTCCATGAAGTGAGAACTTCATTGGACCACAATGATGATGGGAGCTAGCCTGGAAGGGAGAGATGCTTTAATCTCTTTGCAGGCTGCTTCCTATGAGTTGTAAAGCTTCCCTTGCCCTGGTCCCTCACGGGTTGGATGCTCTGTGGCTTGCAAGAGCTGCTGCATGTTCTCACTGTCCACTCAAGGAAGAAATCCCAGACCATGAGAAATAGACCATATTATTTTTGTCCTCATAAAAGCACACAGGTTAAAATAGTTGTTGAGGAGTAAATTTCTTACTATAGATGCTCTTCTGCAGTTTTGCAGAGAAAAGCTTCTGTGCTTCAAGTTACCATAACAAATGAATTTTCTGCTTTCTCCTTTCCATGTCCAGACTCTGTCTTCCCTTTCGCAAAACCCCCTTAGAAGTATTTAGCATCACAAAGGTAACCTGGTTTTTAATGCTGTTTGTAATAATGGAAAAGGCATGCTCACTTTTTTAAATTTCTACAGTATTTAATTTTTATCATAGTTGGTTATGACTCTTTGGAAACCTGGCTGTAATCTACCTTCTTTGTTAACCCATTCCTTTTATATTGTTAGACAGCACTCTTTGCCTCACGCTGTCTAATTACATTTTTGCTTCTTAAGGGATCCATGTGCTTGGCAGCAGCTTGCCTTGATAAAAACACAACTGAGTCATTTGTTTTGGGGGGTAAAAAGTGAATGTATGAAGCCCTGTGGAGCCTTTCCTACTCAATGAAAGGAGATGTCTTGTTTAATTCCTGTGAATTGAAACAGCTTGGTCATAATTTGATTTTTTCCCTCCTCCTTGACATGATTTTTGGAAGCAAGCCACTATATTGATATGGATACAAAAAGCAAGAAGAAACTAAATGTGACTATTATAGCCTGCTTCTTGAAAAAAACAATGATGCTTATCTGAAAATGCTGGCTTGAACACATTTCTCCTAACAATGTTTCAGCCAAATTTGATAGAAGGGCAAAGGTCCCAGAGATATCAAGTTCTTACAAGTTCCATGAAAATCAATTTTGTCTGCCAAGAAGGCTAGTTAGAAAAACTCAACAAGTATTACCACGCCAAAAGCCACACAGCACAGGCAGGAGGCCAGTGTTGACCAGATGGGCCACCAGTAACACAAACTTTGACCTGGAAAGAAGAAACGTTTTTTCCCCAAACATTTCTTCTTTAAAACCTGTAGCATTAAAACAATGAATCATACAAACAGTTTCATTTCATCTGTGCAGTTGTACATTGGGTTGCCTGCATTAACAGGCGATTTCACCCTGCAGCTCCTGGGCCAACTTCTCACTTGGGCCAATCTTGCTTACTTAACTGCAGTGCTATCCCTCAAGAATTTGGTGCTCTATTTTGGTTAGGATTTACTGCAATCCTGCACACTACAGTAGATGAGTGCTTATCTTGTCATCCCATGTGTTTTGGTTCTTTCTTTTGCTCTCATCAGCACATATGTGGGAGATATTTTTTCACACAGAAGACACCAGCACCCAAAGGCTACTGCTGTGCCATCACAGTTTGTGGTTAGGCTTTGGACAGGTTCTTTGTTCTGCCCTTTCCACTAGGCTGGAAGGTTTCTGACATGCCTTTGGGCAGTGAAAACACAACATGACTGTTTCTTCCCATTGGCATGTTGAGTTTGCATTTCAAAATACTCCCAGGCACTTGCAGTGCCCTGCCTTAATACGCAGGGACAGGAACAGGAACTGGTCAGGCTAATCACGGCTGACAAAAGCCACACCTAAAGAAATAACTGTATTTGGCAATAATCAGAACCATGGAATGGTTTGGGTTGGGAGGCACCTTAAAGGTCATCTGGTTCTAACCACCCTGCCGTGGGCAAGGACACCTTCCACTGGATCAGGTTGCTCAAAGTCCCATCCAGCCTGGCCTTGAACACTTCTAAGAAGAGGGGCATCCACAACTTCTCTGGGCAAGCTGTTCCTATGTCTCACCACTCTCACTGTAAAGAATTTCTTCCTTATATCTAAATGTTCAGGATTGACTTGGGGTTTGGCTTTCTGAATTGGTCTGGAAGAGGATGCACGATAAATGCTTTCTGCTAGGGGTCTTCTTGCTGTTGTCCTGCCAGTCACCTGAAACCTGGTCTGTGGTCCTGGGTCTCTTGGAGTGGTAAAAAATAGGGGAAGTCTGCTCTGGATGGCTTTGAGGCTGGCTGATATTTTAGCCATTAAACTTTGAATGACTAGCTGCTGCCTTCCTCACCATACTAAGTTAAATGGATAATTTAGATGGACGATACATTGTGCAAGGCAAAGATAAAGTGCAAGAGTAGCTGAAGGCTGCTCATTTTCTTTGCAAGTAAAAAGCAAAGACAAATCCTTTATGGCTGTTCAGAGTGAGCTCCTGAAGATTAACTTCAGTTCTGTCCAGTCATAACTATCTGGGTGGTTTGAGGGCAGGGGGATTATAACAAGGTTAATACCTATCTTGCATGATCAAATTTACACTTCAAAAACTATATAAGACCTATATAAACATTGAAACTACAGCAAAGAGCAAGCAAGGAAGATGCTAAATTATCACTAGAAAGATGTACAAGCAATGTAAGAGAAAGGCAGGGGGTGTAGATCCTGAAAATTACTTATTCAGTGCTGAGAGAAAGTGTCCGTTTCACTTTTACCTCAGTATAAAAACTGTTAGAAAATGCATGGAAAGGTGCCCATAGTGTACAGGGAAGGTATTTATGAGTGAGCTGAAGAGAGCACAGGCAGCTCACAGCAGCCATGCAGCAGTAGGTTGAAAGCTGGAGGCTCAGATGGCTAAAGTCACAGGAGCCATAAGGGCAGCAGACAGGTAATGCCAGCAGGTCACAAACCTGGACTGGTGTGCGGCTGGATCACCCTCAGCTCTGCCTCATGTCCCCCAGACAAACCAAACCACAGAAGCTCCTTCAGCTGATGGAGAACTTATTCAAACTTCAGTGTCATAAATCACTGAAGTCTTTGGATACGCAGCACACACCCAAAAAATCTCAGACATTTTCTTAAGAACAGAACAGAAATATTTCAGTTGGAAGCGACCTACAACAACCAACTAGTCCAAGGGCCTGACCACATCAGGTCTGATCAAAAGTGACAGCGTTTTACTGAGGGCATTGTTCAAATGCCTCCAGCAATCACCTGTTTCTGGAGGAGGAGAGAGATAAAGCAGCATCTGGGGTTTGGGTCAGTTTATTGTAGGTCTACTTTTGTTGCGAAGTCTTCCCTTCCTGGGCTCCCCAGATTCTTGATGGTGTAACAAAAGATGAATTAGCCTCCCTCACTGGATGATATTTCAAGTTTCCTTCCTTGCTCAGAGCTGAGCTTCCCGACAGGCTCCCCTTTGCATTGTTTTCCCAGCTGCTCCACCCCCTGCCATTTAGTGTCAGCTGGGGATGCTGCAGAGTAGCTGGGAAGAAAAACAGAGCTGAAGGACTACAGTGGTCATTAAGAAAAATAACAGCTTGGAGAGTGCAGGCTGCAAAAATGTAATTATGAAGATGTTTGCTATTCAGGCAGGGACAACTTCCAGTGCTGATAACATTATTTATCACCTGCAGAGCACTTCAGACACAATCACTAATTAATCCTTGTGACAACTTGGAGTTACACCACTGTGTTCATCTCCCCCTTTTACTGTGCAAGGAACCAGAGACATTAAGAGCCCAAAGAAGTAAAGGTCAAAATGAGCACTAGGGCAGAGAGATGCTCACCCCCAGCTCTATCTCAAAGGAGACTTTCTTTCTGTAGGATGGTCTTTTGCTGACTATATTGCCCCATTAGCAATATACATACAGGAGAGATTTTCCCACCCCATTCCAGAGTATATAGGAAAGACACAAGGCAGCTAACAACCAGTGGAATAAATAGATCAATGCATTCGCTCTCAGAATATGATGAAGCAAAGTAAGGAGTAAGCAAAGTCATGGACCAGGTCACAGGGGAAGGAATAAGCCAAGTCATTAGCCCAATCCCAATCATACAGTAATTGCCAAGAAACAGCATCATTACATGCCTAATACTCTTTCTGTCCTGATTGTGATGGTGTCCTGCCATTGCTGAGAACTCTACTTGTAGTAGATAGTCAGGAAACCCTACATAGTGCACCCCTGCAAGCAGAGCCAGCCTTTATATACTGTCACCTTTAGAGGCAGGACACCTGATGTTAATTCTAAAGGCAGGGCACCTGGTGGTGATCTCCTAATTGGTTTTCACCCAAGGTTGGCCAGGCCTTGAGAGAAAACTAGGAGGAAGGTCTCTCATGCCTGGTTGTGGACGTCATCCGTATGTCAACCCTAATTCAGGGCTTGGGGTTTAAACCCCAGCACTTCAGATGGTGAAAACCCGTGTAAAGGGAATCCTTTACCCCTGCCACTAAAACCACAAGCCTGTACAACATAAATCACATGAACAAGGGAAAACTGGCTCAATGTTGTTATGAAAACTCATTGCACAAAGGTTGTAGAGACCTTTGTTTAACCCAGTGCTACAAGTGATCCCCGTACCTCAGGGAGTGGGGCAGGGGACTGCCCTCAGCCTCCCAGGCAAAGCTCCCCTTGAGCTTCTGCCACTGAGGCAGACTGCTGTGCCTGCTGCCCACTGCATGGGAGATGGTTTTGTCCCTACACAACCCTGAGAACCAAACCAGGCTGCTGGCAAAGGGCAACAAGGTAACACATCATCCTATAAGTCAGGGTAACACAGCTTCAATGGAAATATTGCCAAAAACAGGCAAGAAAACCAGGGAAGAAAATCAAAACCACTTGAGAGCTTGTTTAAGCACCCTGGCAGTTAGTGAGCACTGTCTCACAGAATTAGCCTATTTCTTCTATTTAACAGGGAGAGAGGGAGGTGGTTCTTTCTTCATTCAAATTGTGTTAACTTTTCTTTTAATGGCAAAGCCTAGACAGAAGCAAATGAGATGCAAGCTAAATGAGGGTGCTGGTTTGAGCTGGAGTACATCTGAGCAGCAGCTTTTGGCTATCACTGAAACTGTTCTTGCTTTCTCAAAGCAGAACAGTTCATTGCTAGGACACCCTCATTGTGCATGTTCCATGTGCTGATCCCTAACACAGTGTAAGAGTCCACACTGGCATCAGCAAGACCATAAAAACTGCTGTAACACACTGGGTTTGCAATCCAGCTGGTGTGATGCTGCTTCCAAAACCTCATCGGAGGGATGTGCAAGGGCAGCTATGGGCTGCAGTGGGGCTGGATGTTTCCTCCTGACCTTCCATCATCAGGCAGCTGCCTGCAGCATGAGATCCCCAGCTAAAGCTCTGCTTTATCACCACCCACAGCTCACTCTAGAGAGCCCCACTTGGAGGTCTCTTGCTTCAGTGACCTGTTGCAGCACTGAGCTCTGCAGTCTCATTTTAAGCCTCTGTTTCAACGCCTCGCATTTGCTGTCACAGTGTTCATCTAAGAAAGCTTTGTGCTGGTGTTGCTCTACCCCAAAACCAGCAGCTCCCAGTTTCATCTGTCATTCCTGGGTAAACAATCATGAGCTTTTCAATTTATCTTCAAATTTTTTTTTCCTGTGTCCCTAATGATCCTTAGTGCTTATTGTTGAATCTTTTTAGATTTGTTTTAAAGTCTTCTTATATGCTTATCTGTTCATCTAACCATCCATGCTCTGGTAAGACATTTCTCCAGAAACTGCCAGTATTTCCATCCAAATTTACTTGCAAATCAAATGAAAACATGCTTGAAAAATTATTCACAGCTTCTGTCTTTTTTATTGTAGCCCCAAAGAATACTAATTGGCTTGTAAGTATAATTCTGATTTTACACTTGATACTCATGCATTTGTGCCTTTTATCAGCTACCTTTTCCCTTTTTGTTAATTACTTTTTGCTTAAAGGAATTGTTTCATCTCTGTTCTTTGGCACACTGTCTCCTTCCATTTGGAAGATGCTTGCTCCTTTTCTCCTCCGAGTTGGGCACACGCTGCATAGCAAAAATATTAAGCCTGTTATCAGAATATATTCATTACATACTTCTGAGCAGCTGACCCGAGTGGCAGAATTTCTCCATCACTGATGGTGACACTCAAAGGCAAGATACCACTGGAGCCAAGGAAACCAGCCCCTGTAAATTGCTGTGCAACTTAGAGACACAGAGTGAGAGAAATGCTGCCAAAAATCAGAAAGGAAACCAAGGGAGAAACCCAGAAACACTTGAGAGACAGATCTTGACCTTGGGAGCAACAGAATTGACTCGTTTGGCTTCTAGACACTTTTGGCAATATAGGTGCACATCATCTTCCTAAGTACCATTTAAAATTAGTACCAATATGTTTGTTGAAGATTGATCTTGGAAAGAAACCTATCATATTAACAAAATCTGTACTCTCATAAACCATCACCATTGTCCTCCCCCTCACCCTGCCAGACTGTGTGCTGGTGCTTTTTCACGTGTTTCTGTTCAATGGCACTAAATGACTCTCCACTCTTCCAACCAGACCCTTCAGCTGGTGCCAACAGCAGCCTCATCACAACAGCAGCTGTTGGGCTGAAAACAACTGATCGAACTTCTCAGGTGATTGCATTTGTTGTCACCCCTGCTTAAATGCCACCTTGTTGCCAAGGGAAAGCTCTCAGGGATTGCCAAGGAAGCTGGCAAGCAGAGAACAACCAACACCACCATTTTTCTTGGTCTTAATGCACACCTAACATGGCACAGTACTCACCGCTGGACCCAGCTTCTCCAGGAGATGATGAAAAAAGTTGTCAAGCTCCTTCCCTTCTATGTAGCCATTGTCTAAATAAAAGAAAAATTAATGGTCAGGCAGCATCACCTGAGCTCTGGGAGCCATGTCGTGGGCTGCACGGTGGGGCCTCAGCTGGGGGGTTCCTACTGGAGGTCTGTGTGGGTGCTGGACACAGCACTGGGGAGCTCCCTGAGGGGTTTTCCTCAAGGAACACTTTCCAGGGGAAAAAAACTCACAAACGGGGACCGCACGAGGGAACAGCAGAGGGAGCAGGGAGGTAACAGAAAGGCAAAAACTTTGGGGTGAAAAGGAGGAATTTCAGACCTGACATTAGGGCACAAGAAGGAGGAGGAGGAGGAGGAGAAGAGGT
>NW_008606316.1:0-33497 GCF_000691845.1 Merops nubicus
AGATTCTCCTTAGACCTCCTTTTGTTAAAGCATTTATAGAAACATTTTTTATTGTCTATTATGGCAGTAGCCAGATTAAGTTCTAGCTGGGCTTTGGGCTTTTTTCTTTTCTCTGGTCTTCCTGAGTTGCCTGCCCCTTCTTCCAAAAGTCATAAACTCCCTTTTTTTTTTCCTGTGTTCCAGCCAAGGGTCTCTGTTCAGCCAGACCACTTTTCTTCCCTACTGGTTTGACTTATGGCACACCATGACAACTTGCTTCTGTGCCTTAAAGATTTCCCTCTTGAGGAATGTGCAGACTTCCTGGACTCTTTTGTCCTTCAGGACTGTCTCCCAAGGGAGTCTGTCAACTAGACTCCGAAACAGGTCAGACTCTGCCTGCCAGAAGTTCAGACTGGCAATTCTAGTGATCTCCCTCCTTCTTTCCCCAAGAATTGAAAACTATCTTCACCATGAGAGTGCTGAGACCCTGGAATGGGTTGCCCAGGGAGGTGGTTGAGGCCCCATCCCTGGGGGTCTTTAAGGCCAGGCTGGGTGAGGCTCTGGGCAGCCTGATCTAGTGGGAGGGGTCCCTGGTCATGGGCGAGGGGGTGGAAATGGCTTTCCAGCCCTGACAGATTCTGGTTCTGTTTTAGCAGGACTTAGTAGTATTGGCTTAATGGTTGGACTTGATGATCTTAAAAGTCTCCTCCAACCTGAAAGATTCTATGATTCTATGATTGCTGTACCCAAGATGGCCTCTAACCTCCACATCAGCCACAAGTCCTTCTCTGTTTGTGAACAGGAGCCTTCAGCAGGGAGCCTTCCCTCATTGGCTCTCTCACCAGCTGTGTCAGGAAATTATTCTCCACACACTCCTGGAACCTCCTGGGCTCTTTCCTCTCTGCTGTATGGTGTTGCCAGCAGACATCTAGTAAGCTGAAGTCCTTCAGGAGAACAAATGGCAGTGATTATGAGACTTCTCCCAGCTGCTTATAGAGTAGTTTTTCTTCCTGTTGATCCTGGTTGGGCAGTCTAGAACAGACTTCCACCATGACAACTGCCTTGTTGGCCTTCCTCCTGATTCTTCCCCATGAACACTGAACCTACCATTATGCTCAGGTGATCAAAGCACCCCCTAACATACAAGGCCACTGTCTCTCTTTCCTGGCCTGGTCCTTCTGAAGTGTCCTCCTGAATCATCCCCTGCATCACTCTAGTTGTGCAAATCATCCCACCATGTTTTTCACTATATTATAGTTTTCCTTCTGCACAGTAGCTTCAAGCTCTTCCAGTTTGTTGGCCCTGCTGCACGCACTGGTGTAGATACACTTCAGTTGGGCTACTGATCCTGTCACCTTTCTGGGGAGATAAGGTCTAATTCCTACCTGACCATTCATTCCTGGGTCCTTCTGGGATTTCTAATCCATCAGTATGCCTCCTGTCTTTTCTATCATATGGCACTCTGTCCCTTACCTGCACTGGAACAGAACTCTCAAAACAGCCAGCTGTTGAAGGAATCAACCTTTTGAGTTGAGAGGCCATTGCAAGATGGTATCTTTTTTGTTGTCTTTGCAAAACTGTGGTATTCTATATGGTGTGAAGACAAAGCAGCTGGGCAGAAGACCTCCTGTGCATTTATTTTAGCAATATCACAGGCATTTTCTCATTGCAAAATATGGTCAGGTATCTCTTCTTCATGCTGCTGGTGCAGGGTTCAGACTATAAGGGTCAGTTAAGTAATATAGTAATTTCAAACACAGCATTTCTCTTTTCTCCAGCATTCACAGTAATAACTAAGTGTATTGCATTTCATGACTGAAAAATGGTGAATATTCTCTGAGGAGATTTACAGTGTAATTAAATTATTAGTTAAACTAGAGGTATTAATATGACCATTACAGGTTTAAAATTCCCTACTTCTTCGTTTTGTCTGTCACAGAAGATCAGGAAATGCGAAAGAAAACTAACTCTATGCCCGTTCACCTGAATGTTAAGTGGGTGTATCATAATTTAGTGTTTGGGGTTTTTTTGTTTGTTTGCTTTGTTTTGTTTTGTTTTGTTTTGAATGACAGAAGTTACTTAAAAGTTAGACATGTTTCAGCTGAACAAATAGATTCCAACAGCAGTGAGTAACGTCTTTGTTCACTGTGCTGAGAAGAGATTTGGCAAAACTTGCTATACTTTACTATGTGAGTATTCATTTACTCTAGCTAAAATTCACTTCACTCACCACTTTATATTCCTCTCTTGTTGCTGAAAACCACTTACCTTAAATATTATCACTAAACAAATGATAGAGAAGGGAGATATTTAACAGACTAAGTGAACAGCAGCACAACAGCACAGTTTTTCTGTGACTTTTTATGAGAAAAAGTTCCCTGTTTGCTGCAGCAGTTTAAGTAGTCAGAAAAAAAAAGTTTTCTTGTAATACACTTTGTTCAAATGATTGTAAAAAAAGATTTAATTAAAGAAAACTGCCAATGTAGATGAACAAGACAATATAAAAGGAATAAATCTTCGTCTTATGAAAAAGGTACCTCAGTTCTGTGTTATTTACTGATTTTCTATTTATAATCTTTAGTGGTAGTTTGTAGATATCAGAAGACCTGTATTGTGTTTACAGAAGTACATGGCCAATTCCTATGTGCCATAATTTGTCCCATTTCCAAGGACTGGATGAGCAGTGTTTGGGTTCCAGTGTTAAATAGTACATATCTGACACTTCAGCTTCCTCTCCACTTTTAACCTCCCCCAGTCAGACTATAGCTTTGTGTTTCCCTGGGGTGATGGACAAGAGGATTAACAGTTAGGGAATGTTGGACTGGAAATTCAAATCTGGGACCACCCTTCTGAAAATCAGTAGTAAAAGGGACAATAACTTGCTCTTCTGCTTTACGAGAGTCTACCTATGCAGAATGCAAACTGTCAATGGCAGAATTTGGGGAAAGACAGGGGATGAAGAAAGATTTTGCATTCAGTGTGACAGTTCTGAATATTCAGTATTTAAAATTCTTTATTGCCTAAACTGTTGCCTATTGTACTGTGCAGGGTCTAAAAAAAAAAAAAAAACCACCACCACACACACAAAAAAACCAAACAAGCAAAAAACCAAACCTTGTTTCCAACTAACTTATTTTTGTCACATAAAAAACCCTTAGTATACAACTTTGAATACAAGCAACTGGAAAGGTATCACCAAATTTTAGCTTTGGAAAAGTACACATGCCATACTTATAAAATAGGGATTGCTAAAACACAAGTTTTCACCTGGAAATTGAAAACGTTTAGAAAGTACTATTGTCAAGCTTCAGGCTTCACAGCCACCTTGTCCTCCTCTTCTCTTATTTTTGTTATGTGTGGGCAGAATTTAAAAGTTACATTTCAAATTGAAAGAAAATACAAGAAGAGAATTCAAGAACTCAGAGGCTTGTGAGTCAGAAAGAAATGTTTTGGATTGTGGTGAAAAAGAATAGTTTATTCTATCATTATCTATTTTTTTTTTCAGTTGCATCTGTAATCCAATGTATACAATGGAAATGTATGATTTTAAAAAGTAATTTCAAAACCAATAAATTTTAAAAAGTATCTAGACACAGAAGCTCAAAAGAGATAAACTCCTCATGTGGAAATTACAGCTGTGGGTTGGAGAGATGTTTTAGTAAAACTGGTTTTCCATGTTTTGATTTGTACAGTTGCATGTTTTAACACAATATAAAAATGCTGTATTTTGCTAAGTTTTTGTCAGTTCTTACATCAATTAAATGGGGCAACAGACACAGTAATTTTCAGCTGAACACTAGAGCAGGTCAAAAGTTTATGTTACCACATTAACTTGTTTAAATTTGTTTTAAAGGGGAAATATTTAACTGCTAAAGTAAATTCAATAATCACTTTAGCCTGTTAAATCTGGCAAAATAAGAATTTATTATTCTGCATTCTCAGTATTTTTTCTTGTAAAGAGTCTGTTTCCAAGGAACTTCTACTGATTATAAGTAAGGAGGAGAAACTTTAGTATTGTTGCTTTTCTGATATTCTTAAGCAGTCAGATGCAGATTTAGATATCACCTGCCAGTCCGTCACATAGGTTTATCTGTCTTTTAGATCTTTCTGGTAATCTAGTTGGTCATTATTTCAGTCTGTTTTATATCCTGCTTTCACACATCTTCTGCACCTCTACAGAAAGAATAGCATGTACTCTATACGCTCTCACAGTGAACTCTCCACATATACAAGTTTCTTTTACTTGAATTGCCATTTTGCCTAAATATATGTCTCTACTCCTTCAAGAAGCATGAAAAATTGATCTGCTGAGTATGACATAAACCAGGTTGTCTGCAGGTTACCCAAGGTATTTATTAAAATCTTTTCACTCACACTGTTTGCCCCCGTTCACATTCTAACTATGTATGTCTCATCAGTGTATGTAAAGTTTTAAAAAGTACAGTTATTTGATATTTTGAAACAATACTTTCCAGAAAAAACTTCACAGCTTCCTCACATATTAAGGGGGGGAAAAGTGCACTCAGTGTATTTTACTGCACTTCTGCTTCAGATCATTATTTTGAAATGAAAATTCCTTTTCATCTGAAAAAAGAAAAGCTTAATTACATACTATGCCACAAATATGTAATACAAAAAAATGCGCATACTAGGAGACTCATCTTGAAACCATATTTGCCCTGAAGCAAATGACTTAAAGCTGAAGTTAAAAGAAAGACAAACAAACAAGCAAACAATCCTTTCTTTATAGAACTTTAACGCAAATTCTGTTCTAAAAAGTGTCAGCCCAGAAATTCTGGAACTTGAGAGCATCTGCTAGATTTTATTCTCACGGATGTCAAAGAAAAGGCTCACACTAACTTCAGTAAGCTTTATAGTAAGTCATACAAGGAGAAAATAAATAAATCTAATAAATCTGACTTCACTGAGTTTTTCATTTATTTCTTTTATAAACTTAGCCATGTAAGATTTGAAGTTAACCAAAGATAAAAACATATGACACAAATTTATGTACGTTATTTCTTCTGAGGAATAGGAAAAGTTTTCTTGCATATAAATAATCTTCTTCACTCATTTATTTTCTAAAAGTAAACTTTTTAGAAAAAAAATGCACCAGATGTAATTAGAACAATAGTTGTCAAAATGTCTAGAAGTCATGTACCTTTAAAAAACTTTCAATTTTAGATAATTTCTAGAGTATTTTTTCCTTTTCCTCAGGTCTGAACATTTTCTTGTCAAGACACATACAGTGAAATCCTGTATCTGCTGAAATAGTCCACAGGCTGCAGAAGCTCAGCATGCCTTGGCTGATATTTTTGCTTCTCACCTGTGTTCACTATCAGTAACTTTATCAAAGGGTTGAAAAAAGACAGTCAGATCTATTTTTCATCTTATCGAATTATATTCACACAACAATATTATAATTCATACCCACCATCTGCACAGGACACTGTGGATCTTATGTCACATTAGTATAACACTGTGTAGCTGTTTGTCCAGTTTTTGTTATGAATGGCCATAAAACATGGAAACTGGAAAAAAACATTTTCCTAGGAATTTTCCTATCTTTTCTTCTTTTATTATTTCTTCCTTTTCCTATTCCTAAGAAAAATACTTTGCTCATCTTCAACTAGTTAACTTGTTCAGTGCATGCCATTCCCTTCTCTGAAGCTCCTCACTGCTACTATGACACATTTAAATTTTGTAAAGATTTTATTCTGTAAGCTTTGTTTTAGGCTTGATTCATCTCCTGGAAAAATCTAAAGACAACATTCCATCCTGCCAGTGCCGGGGTGCACCTCTGCCATAATTATAATTTTTCTGTTATGATTATCTGTAGAGCTGATGTAAATGCCTAAGTCTGACAGATGGCCAAATAAAAGCACAGAGTTCTATTGGATGTAAATGCACATTTTGGATGAGAAAAAAGGCATTTGAGATGGCTAGAGACGAGATAAGGAGAGCTGCAACCAAATGTCCAGACCTTTAACAGGCAGCAGGAGCGTGTTGGGGCTGAGCACAATGTATGTAAAACGGAGATTTTTCACTGTGTCCCAAAAGCCTGAAAGTCAGCGGGAAAATTATCTACAGGTTTTCATTTAGGTGAATACAATATCTTTCACTTCAGTGTCTTTGAACTTATTTTTTTTCACCAAAGGAATTTTCTGATTAAATGGTAACATTGAGTTTGTTCCTTAAAACAGTTTTAATAGGAAAAAAGGTTCATTAAAGCTTAAAGGCCTGTTGAAGGAATAAAACTTTTGAGGAGCTGGCCAAGAAGTGTGGATCAGTCTTGAGTGAATGAGAGGACATGTTCAAGCTCACCTATAGGTTAAATTGGAAACAAAATCTTCATTTAGCAGTATGAAAAGTTTTGCAAATGTTGACTTCTAGAAGAACATGTCCTTCTCTCAACTCTTTTAACATGAAAGCATACGATTTTTGTTCTGGGACAGTGTCTTCCAGCCAAGCATTACTGATTGTGGAAAATAAAGAACAAGGAAGACAGGCATTGAAGATATGTTGGCACAGACTTCAGAGATGCCAGATTAACAGCCCTGGTTTCTAAAGTGGCATATACTCTTAAGAGCAGAGCCGTAAGGGAAAAAGTGCTTCCTCTGAAGTGTAGTTAGGAAAACAAAGACTATGCAAAGATTTACTACTGCCTATTGTGAAAATTTATTTTAGTTTTTAAAATCATACTTTAAAAAAAAAATTAAACCCTTTTAGGGCAAGAAAATATTTGATTTCCAATGAAAGCAACAATTTTCAGAAGTTAACCTTTTCAATAAAAATGGAGTAATTTCTTTGGAAGTATTCCACAGAATCACAGAATGGCTTAGGTTGGAAGGGACCCTAGAGATCATATAATCCAACCTCCCTGTCATTGGTAAGGACGCCTCTCAACTAGACCAGGTTGCTCAAGGCCTCATCCAGTCTGGTCCTAAACACCTCCTGGGAGGGGGCATCCACAGAGTCTCTGGGCAAACTATTCCAGAGTCTCACCACCCTCGTACAGAAGAACTTCTTCCTGAGATCTAGTTTAAACATACTCTCCTTCAGTTTACAACCATTTCCCTTGTCCTGTTACCGGACACTGTTGTGTCCCTCTCCAGCCTTTCTGTGGCTTCCCTTCAGGTCCTGGAAGGCAGTTATAATGTCCCCCCAGAGTCTTCTTTTCTCCAGGCTGAACAATCCAGGTGCCCTCAGCCTGTCCTCATAGCAGAGATGCTCCAGCACCTCCATCATCTTTGTGGCCCTCCTCTGGACTCATTCCAATAAATCTATGTCCCTCTTATGGTGGGGACACTGGAGCTGGAGGCAGTATTCGAGGTGGGGTCTCACAAGAGCAGAGCAAAGGGGGAGAATCACCTCCCTTGATCTGCTGGCCACACCCCTCTTGATGAACACCAGGATCTGGCTGGCTTTCAGAATGCCTGAGTACACTGCCAGCTCATGTTGAGCTTCTCGTCAATCAGCACCCCCTGATCCTTCTCTTCAGGGCTACCATGAACCAGCTCTGTACCCAGTTTGTAATTGTGCCTGTGACTGTCTTGACCCGGGTGCAGAACATTGCACTTTGACTTGCTGAACCTCATGCAGTTTGCATTGGCCCGTTTCTCAAGCATGTAAAGGTCCCTCTGGATGGCCTCCCTTCCTCAGGTGAGTCCACCCCACCACACAGCTGAGTGTCATTGGCAAACCTGATGAGGGTGCACTCAATGACACTGTCCACGTCACTGACAAAGATGTTAAAGAGCAGTGGACCTAGAACAGGCCCCTGAACTGCACTTGCCACTGGTGTGAATGAGGATTGGTGGTGTCTCCAAACCATTAAAAAAATACTCAGAAAGATTTTTTTTCTGATGGTTAAAAAAAAGCTGAAATAGCTAACAAAAATTTAAGGTGTCCATGGAGAAAAAAACTGATTAACTTTTCTAGTGATTCAGAGACCTCATTTGTTGCAGAGAACTAAAGCATAATATCAGAATCAAAGTTAACTTTAAAAAAAAAAAAAATGAAAAAATATGCATTAGTTTCTAATCCTAAACTCTGACCAAGCCAACACAGCAGCCTAAGAATTAAATTGGATCTTAAAATACACCAATTTCCTCTATTTAGGAAGGTAATGAGCAAAGATGGATAGAGTGTCAGAAACTGATAAATTCCAGGTGTCTTCACAGTTCCTCCTACTTGCCAGTGGCCCAGTCTCCATCCAGAGATCAGGGGTGGGGATGTGCATTCAGTTTGGGACCACACTTACAGTGCATGTGGTGCTTACCTCAGGAAAGGCCTGATGTAGTGCTGTGAGGTGGCCGGGGTGGCAGAGAGGGCAGAAGCTCTCCCCATCCCACAAACCCAGCAACTGACATGAGTGGGAGGTAGTTCTATGACTTCTTAGTGTCTAACCAATTAGATAACAGTTAATTTGCATATGTCTGCAGTCTAGCACTGCCTTGTGTATTCCTTATCACCCACCAACTCAGAGGTCATCCTTGTAGAAAGACAGTGACAAACATGAATGAGGCCATGAGGAACAAAGAACCAGGACCTGAAAAGCCATGGGCAAATGAAGCTGTGACCAAATCCACTATTTTATTGTTGGTACCACTAGATGGTATCCATTCTCTAACTTTCCCTGTAATTTTTAATCTGTTTCTTTTTCAAACTGCACCAGCACAGAAGTACTTATACTGACTAAATTTATGCCAGTACTTAGAAAAACTAATCAAGTAAATAATTCACTAATTTTTTTTTTAAAAAAAATATTTCTTTGCTTCTGTTAGACTTCATATTCATGACAAACAATGCAAAAGGCATCAGATGAGTACATTGCATTGCATCTGTCTCAGCTGTTTAGTGCAGAGATCCCTCACCAGAAACCAAAATCCTGGCTCAATAGCCAGGTTGGCTAGCAGCATGCCTCAGCCTCTGAGCATATTGCCACAGGCGTCTGGAAAGCCTGCTATCAGAGTAAGGCATAGGACTGTGCTGTGCAAAGCAAGAGGTATGTAAACAAGATGAGGCTAAAGAAGCAAGGAACCCAGACTCATCTTCCAATATTCCCTGGATAAGTGCAACGTAACCAACAACAGGAAAAGTCTTTGCTCCCTTAACAGGGATGCCAGCCAATGGAGTGACTGAGGAGTTATCATTCAGCTGGTTTAGATTACAGTGAGAAGCTTGTACTTTTTGGCTAAGCTAGTAACAGGTGGACTCTGTTTATTTTTCATTCTCTAGGGGGAGATCCTGTTTGGAATTAACTGTAAATTACACTAATGTTTTCAGCTTCTTTGGCCTTAATGATTTTACTTGGAAAGCAGGTCTTCAAAGTCCTTCACCACAAGCAGCATAAGGAAAGACTCCATCATTCTCATTTATTACATCTGTCTGTTTCTATTCCTAGTGAGTTTAGTGTGTTTCTTCAGAAATATAACACATAATACTTGCCTGAAAAATGATCGAGCGCACATTTTCTGCAAAATGCTAACTCAAGTTTTGGTAGCTCTTTTATCTTCTTGTGGCTATATTTTTTTATATATATAAAATATATTTTTTTTTAATCCCCCCCTTCCCCCCAGCATCTAGAAGTGATTTTAACTTGTGCTTTGTTTTTCTAGTTAATGGAAATCTACAGTCAACCAATAATTTGCTTTAGAAATATAGGTTCTCTGTAACAGAAGAAATGGAAAGAATTAATCTGTCAGCTATTCTGGCAATAAAGCAAGAGACAGTTTCACCTTCATTGCTTTCTCAGCTCTGTCGCTCTTATTTGAGCTTTAGCAAGGATCAAGGAATTTTGGTAGAGTTGGTGCAGCACTGCTACAGGTACCAGGAAATCATAGTGAAAAAAAGCTCTCAGTTCTCAAAACCCAGGTCTCTCACTTCCTGAACAGGCTTGAGAAAAAACAAATCCTTGGGTGAACAATGTAGTTCTCAGCAGCTTGACAGAGGTGCATCCAGGTAAGAAAGAAAATGCAGCTGACTATATCAGTCCATGGCAGTATCTGTGACTCTGACAGGTTAGGAAAAAGAAAGCTTCTCAGAGAAACAATTCTTTGTAGTATTTAGAGGGGAAAGTGTTGTGATTTAGGGATGACAAAGACCAGAGATTCTTCAAGGTGCTTCTGACATCTTCATGCTTAGAATCATGATGCAGAATAATAGGTTACACTAGTGACTTTTTCTATTTGTTTGTGTTTATTGAGCACAGACACTGCAGCAATGTTTACCAAAAAAATTCCACTATGCTGGGTAGTGTATGTGCTAAACAAGCTTCTCAGTCTGGAAGAGTGTACAGTCAAATAGGGTCATTTTTATGGAGCACATGAGAGATTTCAGAGCTTCAGAGCTTACATTTCTAAATGCTTTCCCCCCCCCCCAAATATAGTTCTTCACTGGAAACATTTAGGTCATTCCTGAGGGCTAGTGTCAGAGTCTACACAGTATTTCACTTGATCTATCTGCTTATTGTTCTCTCCTGAGTTATCAGTTTTTCCCAATGGATCTGCAACATAATTTACTAAGCAAAGCTTATTTGTCTTGTTTCAATATTCTACCATAACCAAGCATATGGGAGGCATGCAAACAGGCAGAGACTTTCCCCTCTCTGCTTATCAGAGATGAGTAGTAAACTCATTCATTTACTGTCTCAAAAAAATAGCCAACAGTTAAAAATAGGTTTTGCAAATACCTTCTACCAGGAACTTGCCTGAGCTTTTTTTTAAACCCATGACTTTACTATAAACTATGGGAAGATATCAAACTTTCCTGTGCAGCGTTCAGGACACATGGATCCATTTCTAACCAGGGACTTCTGAAAATAGCCTATGTCTTGATGAAGGCAAAGAGGAAAATGTCAGTTCATGTGCTGAATCATGTAACGATATTAGCTGGTCATTTGCTGATTTTATATTATCTGTATTTTTGTTTCAGGAAAGTTCTGACAACATGTAAAACAGAAAGTAGAATTCCATGAAGAAGAGGAGGCTGAGGTGAAGTTCAGAAGACCTGTTTCTTCTGGAACCATCTGCCTCAAGCTTTCTCTGTTACTGTCATAGAACAAAAGTCACTTAGCCACTTATCACTTAGCCACTTACCACGAACCCTACACCTTGGTACCACCAACACAGAGTGAAAATAGAGACAAGGGTGGAACTGATGCCATGCAAGTGTCTTCAGCAAGCACATACCAGCTTTAGTAGGATTGACTTATGCCAGGTCTGGAACAAACTGTGAGAGCACTTGATGATGACAACCAGTGACATATTTCAATTTGGCAAACACTTCTTCCTAATCTAAACCAATCTCATTTAAAGAGAACTTAGAAACTTAGGACTTAGCTCAACAAAGAAGCTGATTTTTTTTTCCACAGGTTTAGAGAGGTACAAGGGATTCTTTGAATCCTTACAAAAACTGAGGGCTAGCTGGACTCCTCTGTAGACAAGATACATACCTCATCTCAGTCTGAGGCATACAGCAGGAGAAAAATAAATCACAAACAAAACAAAACAAATTAATATAAATTGCTTCTCTTAAGCAGGTCTGATGAAATATTGCTTCCTCTAGATTTTCAAGTCCTAGCTTATTTCCTGATGTCTAATAACATGCAGGCTTCAACTAAAGTTTTTTCTGTAGTTGGGTTATGTATGGAAACTGTTTCCTGCTATTTTTTTTTTTTTTTTTTTTCTGACACCTAAGTGCAGCTACTTATCGGAGCTTTAAAGGTAGCATTTGTCATACTTGGTTACTCTCTCCAGCTTTCCAGCTTCATAAAATTTTTAGGTACTCTGCAAGACTTACTCTCTTTGTCAAGTAGGTTTGAAATTGGCCAAAGAGTACTGGAAGTTATAAGAGAAGAGTGCTAACTGACACACAAAAAGGCAGATAGACACACACAGTACATGGCGATTTTCCCACTGGCTTCAGGCTGAAACTTTGACACAAAGCAGCAATTACAGAGGCAGCTATAAATAAATGCCATTTTGATTATTTTCAGCTACTAAGCTCCCACAGAGTAAACAACTACACTGCTCCAGTGTCAATGGCTTGGAGTTGTATACTGGACAGCTGTATACATTTCCTTGGCATATGGAGTCAGACATTGGCGAAAATGTAGCCCAGTCAATGCAGAGTCAGATATAATAGTCTGCTGCTGGTATAAGGCAGTGAAAAGTCATACCAACAACGGTTCTTGCAGGAAGAGTAGAACAATAAGAAAGGTAGAGCATCTCATACTTTTCCTTTCCTCCTGGATAGGGTTTATACCTTTGCCTATACCTTTGTGTTAAGCCACAGCTGCTCTCTAGTCTTCTTGTCTCTTTAAGCTCTTATTATTGACATACATCAGATTCTACAAAATTCCTATTCATCTGGACAGATGAGGCTCTTAGGGTCTGAAATCAGTGCAAGCACTCCAGAGTCATCCTCAACAACTCCTTCAATAGCTATGGAAATTCTAGGATTTAGGAAAAGTTGATATACAAGATACTGCAACTTAGGATTCATTTTAAGGGTTGTTAAAAAAAAAAAAGAATCAATAGAGAACCTTTCACTACATAAAAGTGGTTAGCTGTACTTCAAAGTAACCAAGTTATTTCCTGCTTTTGAATAAAGAAAACACCACCATTTTTTTGCATTTTTTTGACCTGTTGATTACATTCTTCCATATATACAGGTTGCTCAAAAACCAGCTGAGAGTGCAAGAACTATGATATCCTCCACTGTTTGAAATCCTCTCCTAGGTCTTCTTCCATCAGTAAACTATGGGAAAAAAAAATATATATATAAAGAGTAGCAGAATGATGTAAGAGTCATTTAAGATACTTTAGTCTGCATCTGGTTCATGAGAAGACTTTCTCACTTACTCCAGAATTGCAAGATCCAGTCTCTTATATGGATTTCTAGAAGTTTTTGTTGAAAGGTAAAGGATCAAAATGCCCAGAGGAAGTCCTTGGCTACTTACCATTTGCATTACCAGGCAATCCAGGGCTTCCAACAAGGAAACAATTTGCACACTGTGTTTTACAAGGGAACTGAGTGCATGCCAGAAACAAATAGTCTGTACTTACCTGATGTATGTCTTGTCAACTGGATAGCTTGACACAACTTAAGAAGATTAATAACGTGGACCACACAGGGTTTAAAAAGTCAGTCTGTACTCTCTCTCCTTGTGGACGAATGTGGAATATCTCACCCCAATATGTTTCAGCCCTGTGCCAAAATGTTTCACTCAACCATGGCTTCCCTGCACATCCTGGATTTTCAGCCATGAGTCTTTGTAATAATATTGTCTCAGTGTTCACTTAGGTTGCTCATTTTTGCTACAGTGGAGTGTCTAAAGATGGCAGTCAATTTTAGGGGGTTGAACAGTGTGGACAATCTGAAAAGATGTTACTGCCAGACCAATGTTCTCCAGCTGTGGTGTATGCAGTAGCCTACACAAAGAGTTGGGGTAGCTCTGATATGTATAGCTCAATAAAAAGAAGATTAAGAGATTAATTGAACATTAGTTATGTGAAAGAGGACATGACTTCTAACACAAACTCATTCTTTAATCTAGCCAATAAAGGCCTAACAAGATTCAACAGGTGAAGCTAGACAGATTCAGAAGAAGGATTAATTACTTTGTTAAAGGAAGGTGGTTAACCATTGGAGAAATAGATGCTGTGCCTGTACTAGATAAATCCTTATTTGAAGATTCAGGCTAAAATTCTGTCTCCAGTTACAGTCCTCAAGAAGTTTGGATGGTATGCGGGATGTCTGCCTTAAGGGTATGCTGTAGCACCAAAAGAAGGTTGCTGGAGAAATCACAGGCATCTATATGAGTCTTTTTTGCAGAACGTGAGACTGGGTCACCACACTGGCCTTGTGTGGTCTTGACCCCCTAGAATAACAGACTGCCTTTGCTGCCTATTAAAGCTAGCTGACCAAACAGAGAAAACTTGAGGGAAGGACTCGGAGGATACGGAAAGACAAAATAGCTTGTACGTGACCAAAAATATGGCTTTACCATGACTAGACCTTTTTTTTTCTCTCTGCTGTTAAAATAGATAGTCTCCTGTAGACCATATTGCCTCCATCTGCGGATGGTTATGGATGTCTATTTGTGGAACATCTGACTTGTATTAAAACTTTGAGCTCTTTTAGTAGTTAAACTCCCATAGGATTTTGTTCAGAAATGGCAAGATCTGTTGTTAACTGACTTCTGAGCTGTTAACTATATGTGACTCGGGTCTGTATTTTGTTGCTAAGAGAAAATAAGCTCAAACAAATTTCTATACCTATTCATTTAATTTCTCTTGAAGTTTCACCACCTTGATCCTTCAAAAATTTTTAGGAACAGTACCAGTAGACTTTAATTTTTATCCGAAACTATATTTAAAGTTCACTGGAGTGCTTCAGAGAGCCTGATAATCTAAGTGGTAAGGTAATATACTGTTACTAAGAACAGATTTGGTGTTTGAAAAGATCCTGGACCACAGTGGTTTGTCTTAGTCAGTTCATATGATTTCCCTTTCTTCTAATACTCCTCTATTGTCATGCTAAGATATATTTAGGAATGTTGCAAGTATGCCACTCTTTGTAGCTGTGACAATTTAAAACAGAAAAAAACCTAAACCTATAAAATCTGCAAGGAGAGGTGATATCCTTGACTAGCCAGGTCCCATCAGTTGAAGTGAGCAAATTCATTTTCATATGTGTAAGTCTTTCACCTCCCATCTGTAAGTGATATCGAAAGTATAATTTGGCAGTACTGAAAGTGATCTAGATGTGATGTCTCACAAAATTCTTTCTTGAATGCTTTTCAAAACACCACAAAACCATTAAGAAAATAATTCTGTGTGCAAGAAGTGGACTTGACAGAAAGGCTCAGACCCTCACTGGGATCCTTAGCTTCTACTCTAATACCAATAACTGGCTCAAATACATTTATTCAGAGCTCTTCTGCACTCCCAGATGCATGCAGATGTGTTACATAACAGCATCCAAGGGAGTATTCAGAATTAAAAGCACAGACTTGTCCTAACAGAGCCCTTTTCTAAAAAAATCAGAAAAGATTTCATCAAGAGGCACCACGCAGCATGTCAGCCAGACAGATCTTCATACTGGTAGAAGTTATGTGCCACTTCTTTGCACTCTAATTTTCAGACTTCTGCTGTTGTTGTAACTAACTCTTTAACTGTCAGATTTGCAAGCCTGGCTTTGCCCTTGCCAGGGATGACAGAACTGCTCTGTGGATTAAACTCTCTGTTTAAAGAACCACCATGTTAGAAGAGAAGCCTAAAAATGAAGTAAACAGACTTATCATTGTTACAATGCAAGGACAAAGGCTATAGAAGTTAAGTTGGCTAAATGCTGTGTTTAAAAGGGATGAGAGAGTAAAAGGAAATGCAGGGTCACTGCTTGTTTTTTGTTTGTTTGTTTTGGTTTGTTTGTTTGTTTTTCTTTTTTTTGGTCACAGTCTATCAGCCTCTGACTATTTCATGGAGATACAACCCAGCCTCTACTGTAGAGACCTGCAGTCTCTGTGTATTGTAGAGTAGTGTATTCTCTCCATGTGGAGACCTCCCCACAAACTTTTCTTAATGGAATCTGACTTGCAACAGCAGGGATGTCCTTCAAAGCAAACAAAGAGGAATTTTAATGGATGTTTTCATTCCTGAATTTCATGCAATCACTTGTAGCATTTTTAAATGCAACAATTCTCTGTGTGTGTGGCATTCTGCACTTGTATCCTATTAAGATGTATCATCACCACAGTGACAAAAGAAACTCCGTGTAAGCACCGGTCCTACCCGCTTTATTGTAGCATATGATATGGCTTCACTGAAGAACTGGATTGATGTGGATGGTGGGTGCAGACTCTGAGCAACAGAGTTCAGTAAGGTTGAGTGCTTAACCTGGTTACAGCTGTTTCCATAAGAGGATGACTCACAATTGACAGTGTTCTCTAATTTTTGCCATGACACTAGATGTTCAGCTTCATCTGGCACCATTCCTGCAACTGTGGCAGTCTGTCTGATGCAAATTAGCCTTCAAGTCTAGTCAGTCCATGTCCCACCCTTCCTGAAGTTCCCATGTCCTTAAAACCCCTAATGAAGTTCTGTGCTACTACAGATCTTGGTTTCCTCTCCAACTTTACATTCCTCTGCCTGACTGAAGGTCCCACTGCTTTTCCTTAAAATCTAGGGGCAACAATTAAAGAGAAGGCAATAAAGCAAATAAAAGTGATTTTTATATGAGCATCTCAATGCTTCAGTTCTGGAGCATTTAATCTCTGGAGCTCTCGTCACTCTTTGTTCCTCTTTCAGATGCCAACCCCTTGTTACTACTCTCAACAGCAGGGGAGAAGGCTTTTGTCCTGCATGCTTTCTTTCTCAGTGCCAGATGTTTTGAGGAATGCAGTTACATCTCGGCTTCCAAACACTGCCACAAGAACAAGCATGGCATTCACAAGGATGAGGGTTAGGTTATATTCTGCTTCCCAGATTTGTTAGCACTTTTGATACCATTATGGCATTAACTCTTTCAGAAGAAGGGATGAAATTGAGAGTGGCTGAGGCTGTGGTTCTCCATCTGAATCTAGTCCTCTGATCTGAAAGATGATTCTCTTCAGATTTTAGATATTTCTTTTGTCTTCCCATCCTATTCGAACGCAAGTTTTCTAGGAGTGTAGACAGCCTTGGTGGCACCTAGGAGGGGTCCATTTTCATGTACGTTTCTGAAGCCAGTTTAATCTGTCTCAAAACAACCTGCATGTATGTGTGCTTCATATATACACCCTAAATGTCCTCAGAACCTGTCAAGCACTTAACATTGCTTCAGAAAACAATGTAGTTTCAGTTAAAGCACTGAAGAAAAAATATTTTCCTGATATTTTTTTCTTCCACAGAAGAAACAAAAGAAGAAAGAGGGACCTCTGTCATCTTCCAACTATTCATCCATTCACTTGTGTCTGTACTGCAGAATAAAGCCATAACATAATCATCAGCTGTTCTCAGTAAGTAATGACAAAAATTTCCAAGATATGCCACCATTTATTTTTTCAGCACAGATGTGAACCCCTTCACAAACTGAGTACTACTTTTGTCTGTCTAGCAGGCATGCATATATGAATCAATGCCAACTCCAGAACTTTGTGGAGAGGAGTAGTTGAACATCTAGATACCTTGGTGGAAGCCTGAACTTTTGTTTTTGCAGATGGGTAGGGTGGATAGAGCTTAGCCTGCTCACAGATAATTTTTCAGCTTTCCTGAAGCAGAATGTGAATTCCTTGTGTCAGACCAGTAGGCAGAAATGTAGACTGAAATACATGGTTTGAAGGGCTTCTTGGGGGCTTTTTTTTTTTTTTTTGCCACACGAGCTTGTATATGCTTCTATCCACTTTTCTTAGTCCCATGCATTAGGTACAAGGAAACAGTTTGGCCACCTAAGGCAACATTCACAGTGCTTTGCAACAGTTGTACTGCCTCCAGCCTGCTTTTACAGTTGTTTTCTCTTTTCATGTAGGATTTCTGTTATGAGTAGAATTAGGGGGGGATGTGGGGGGGAAGCCCAGTACAGGTGCCAGAAGTAAGTGTGAACAGAAGGTATTAATCTCAGGCAATCCTTTCATTCCCATTGCTGGTGGAATGGTGTTGACACTCCTTCTCAAATCACAAGGATGACCTTACTGAGAAGAAGTAGGTCCTCTGTTGTCTAGATCTAGTACTTAAAGCTCGCATGAGAGACCACTGATAATAGTTAAAACCTGCAGGGTAACCCCCAGCATAACAAAATCCATTTTATTCAAAAAGTTCACCAGATTCAGAGTCTTAACACTGCACATCCATGGAAGTAAATTAGTAGGTTGGGACTGTGTGGCATAGCAAAGTAGGGGACAGTAAAATGTCAGCTCTGCTCAGAAAGAAAGACACAGCTCTGTTAATGAAAAAGAGGTCAGAGTTTGTTCTGTAATAGTGCACAAAATATAGAGGTACGGAATCAGTAGTGTAACGCTTGAGTTACTTTGAAGACTGTCAAATCTCCACAGTGAATCAGTCTCCATCAAAAAAGAGGGCTTTAACAAATTTTCACAGATATTTAAGGGCCTTGACTCGTTTCTGCTTCCCTCACTTCCAAACAAATCAATGATTGACTGAGATTCTAAATCCTAACTCCAGCACATACAAGAAGCAAGGGAAGAAGCATGGTTTGTTCTTTCATCTGGTACTGAATGCAGGCTGCCTACATCTCATCAACTATAGCTCAGCCTAGAAAGCTCCGAAAAAAGTCTTGCACAAAACACAAAACAGAGCTACAAGTGTTATTTCATACAATAGTAAAATTCAACTTCTAGGCCTTTTTTTGGTTTTGTTTATTTTTATAGCATTCCACTGTTCCAGAAATACTCATAAATTGTCGTATCCCAAAGCCATGCCTGCGGCTGATTCCAACCACAGAACATAAAAGCCCACTTCTCCAAGTGCTAGTACAGCAATAATGCAGTTGGGATTTCTCAGGAATGCTGCTGCTTTTCATGTGCTTTTTTACTGGTCAATAATGGCTGGAGGAAAAAAAAAATTAAAACTGACAAATCATAACTCAGAAGGGCTCAAGTCTGGAAAAGCTAGATCTTTCATTCTTTGAAGCAAGCAAATTATTTGCTTCCATGATGCTGCCTTTGGTTGATTGTAACAGCCATCCTGAACATCCCTTAGTATTTAAAACAAATTATACTTGTTAATGATGAAACAGCTGTAAAAAAGTAGTGATACAATGAAGAGAAATAAATTAAATTCTAGCATTTGCCCCCTTGGGACACAGTGCTAATTATTCTTGGTCATGTGGACATTGTAAAAATATGTCTAATGTTAACAACACACTTTGGATAAAGGACATGCTTATTACAGAAAGGCATATCTCACAGGCAGCAAACAGGCCACATGAGTGTATCAACTAGCATAAGAACATCATCTATTATAGGACTTACAGCTTGCATGTTTTGCCAAGACATTTGTGCAAGATATTCTGTTGCTTTATAATTAAGAAAGGAAAAACTAAATTGAGGGTTTGGCTCAGGGTTGTTATCTTTCATATGTTAACAATTTCAGAGATTATTTTCTTTTTTGTCTTTGCTTTAGGAAATTGATACAGAAGGGGTGCTAGAGCATAGAATCATGGAATCATGGAATAGATCATTGAGTCCAACCATGAAGCTAACACTGCCAGCCCAACACTTAACCATGTCCCTAAACACCTCATCTATAGGGCTTTTAAATACCTCTAGGGACGGTGACTCCTTACAGCCAAATGCACTGTTTTCTGGTCTAGCTCAGACCCTTGGAATCCATTCCAGTACTCTGAGTTTGAATCAGAAGTTAACTTCAAAAACATAGCCTCGACTGAATTAAGCAAGAACAAAATGCATTCAGTGGAGAATTTCACTTTGGACAGGTATGTCTCTGGATGATCTTGCCACCTATTCATACTGTCTAGGCCCCATCATTGCATGTAGTAGTGAAAAGCCAAATAATGCCAAGGTGTTTGTGGTCATTAAGACTGGCTGATGCTATCTGGGAATATCATGGAAAGGAGCACAGCTTTTCATCCTTCCAGTCACTAAATCATAGAATCATAGAATCACTATGGTTGGAAAGGACCTCTAGGATCATCAGGTCCAGCCTTCATCCCAGCATCTTCCTAACCACTAGACCAGAGTCTCAAGTGTTACATCTACTAATTTTTTTAACAGCTCCAGGGACGATGAGTCCACCACCTCCCTGGGCAGCCTGTTCCAGTGCCTAACCACTCTCTCAGGCAAGAAATTCTTCCTAATAACCAATAAAAACCTCCCCTAGCACAACTTGAGGCCATTTCCCCTCATCCTATCATCAGTAATTTGGGAGATGAGACCAACACCAGCCTCACTACAACTGCCTTTTAGGTAGTTGTAGAGAGCAGTAAGGTCACCTCTCAGTCTCCTCTAGACTGAACAACCTCTGTACTTGCTGCATGATCACCTCCAAGATGAATCATTCCATTATCTTCCCCAGTACCGAGGTCAGGCAGACAGGCCTGTAGTTCTCCAGACCCCCCTTCCTGCCCTTCTTGTAGATGCCTGTCACATTGACAAGTCTCCGGTCATCCAGGAATGTCACAGTCTGTTTTCTTTCTTTGTTCGTTTTTGTTTGTTTGTTTGTTTGTTTGTTTTTTCTTTTCTTTTTTGTTTGTTTGGTTTTTTTTTTGTTGTTTTGTTTTCAGTGAACACAGAAGAAAAATGCATTTCAGTCCCTCAGGGGCCAGTAAAGTGAGCACTTGTTTGTCTTTAAGTAGAAGTCACTTCTGAAAGTAAATCTCAGAGCCCTAGGCAAGGTAAAATTTTCATTAAGTTTGTTTAGGGAAGGGGGTTTATGAAATATAAGTCTCTGCATCAAGTAACAGAAAAATTCTGCCTATCTTTCCTCAAGTGTAATATCCAAAAAACACCTAACAAAGAGAATATAAAGTGTAACAACTTACAATCCAGGTTGCTACCATCCTTACAAACAAAATAGTGAAGTCTTCCTAAAAAGGAACAACAAAACATTAGAATTAGATTGTGGACAGTTAACACACACATATACCCCCTTATACTTACATTGAGACATAATTTTTCACTGATACAGGTTATCTGTTCTACAAACAACAAAATTATTACAAGTATTTCATCTCCTTTTATGTCCATGTATTAGTCTCAAAATTAAACTCTTGTGCACCTCCCAACCCTCTTGCTGACTTCCAAATTCATGGGTTCATTGTCACAAAATTATCAAAATCAAGAATTCCATAGTTGTCACTATAAGGGGGAAATCTTAATGACGGATTTTTTGACAGAAATATGTTAATTCACATGCTATCAGGGATATGGAGCTGCAGGTGAATAGAGCTGGCTTCCTTAGGCTGTTTAACCACTACAAGTGAAATGGTAACGAATAATATTCTGCACAAAATAAACAGATGATCCTTCGCTGCACATTGCATGTGCTTTGGAAATACCCATAAAGCTATTCAGGGGAAAAAAAAAAAAAAAAAAAAAAAAAAAAAGCAATGGCTGGAATTAAGCTTTTAAAATAAACAGCTTGCTTGTTAAATCTCTAACTCTCTGTTACTATGCGTGGAAAGTTTGCTATTATCTTAACTTCCTATTACGCACTGAGACTGGTTTGTTTCTTTAAGTCTATATAGCTAGAGTGAACAAAACATTTAGTATTAGTTTTTCAGGTTTTATTAATCTAATTTAACCAGCTGGTTTTGGGGGAGCAGAGGAGGGACAGGTGGAGACGGTTATGGTTAGCATGTTTTCTCAAAATAACAAGAACTTCATTAAAACTATTAAGAATGTATCATACAACTGAGGAAATGGGTATGTTTATTTCCATGCCTGACTTGAAAAAGACTCTGATTTTCTTTACTAGAGAACAGAAACCTCTGTCCTGTCCTCAAAATGCTCTCTTTCTGAGAGTGCTGAAAGTTTCATGTTTCAGAAAGCTGATGGTCTGGTGCCCTTTAGCAGCTTTCCTTGTATGCTCATGCTGCCTCTCGTCTTTGTTTTGAAGAGCAAGATACTTGAAGATTCTGGCTTTTTTAATGAGTACAATCTGGATCAAATCCCTAGCAGCTGCATAATTCACAGTTATTTTTCCTTTTCCTTTTCCTTTTCCTTTTCCTTTTCCTTTTCCTGCCCAAGTATGATTGAATATGCAACAAAGTTCAGATCAGCATACCAGCATCAGACAGTGCTTTTTTTTTATCCGCTTCTCATTGACAGGCCAGTCCATCCCCTCAAAGATAGCTGGGAGTTGCAGACTATCAAATAAAGAACCCTTTTCAGAAGATCTAGGTAATTAAGAAATATATATATTTAGGTGAAAGCCAACACATTTCAGTGAACAGTGCATACAGTTAGAATGCTGGAAGATGTCAGGAGGCCAAGTGAGGCAAAAGGAAGAGACTAGGGGACACCCTTATGTGAATTACCAGAATTGGAAAAAATAGGTATCAGACTAAGATATGTCCCAAAAAACGGGTTGGACCTATAAATCGAGGGAATAGATTTGTATGCTTTCATTTGAGAGCTAGACAGTTTAAAAGTAAGATAATTTTGTTTAGAAGCAGGTATGCCACCACTTGGAAACAAGTGCAAAAAAACGTTTTTTTTAGAACCCACCTAAGTCATGGCAGTCTGTCAATGAACTAGTATCTGATCTCTGTCAGCTTTCCCTTTCAAGCACAGGCAGATTATGCTCCCTTATATTTTCACATTTGAAAAATATTGCAAAATAGAAGTATTTAAAGATAAAACTAATGCTGCCCCAACTTTTCTTCTTGTTATTACACAATAAAAATAAAAAAACCACAACAAAACCAAACCAAACACCTCACAAAACCTCACACTTAGAAAGAACATTATTCAGCTTTCCTTCATGTAATCAGTGACTGCATTTATTTCTCTTGTCCTTTCTGTCCTTCTGTCTGCTAATAAAATGTGCTACCATGCTCATAGCTAGCAAAGTTATCACGTTTGGGTACCTACATAAATACAGACAGAAGCACTGTATAATGTTATTCTCTCTGCTAATAAGGTCATTAGCTCAAGATATGTCATAGATCCCACATTGTCTTAGCAATATTTCCATGATTCGTCCATTGCCTATGCAAATACACTGAAAAATGTGATTGTATTCTGTGTTGGAAAGAAAATGTACAGCAAGATAGCTGTGGTATTCTGCCTGGAAAGAGTTACATGTCTGTTCTTCATTGGTCCTCTGTTGTTATACCTCTCAATGTACACATTTTCTGAATTAAAGAGCATGGACATATAACCACCATAACTGTAAACTCTACATGAACTATTCTGAGCTTCCACCAAGACTTTTAATTTAACGTTTCATTTAAGGAAAATCGAAAAATTTACACTGCTTTCTGCTGCAAAAGGGATACAATCTAGAAAACACTTTCTTGCTAAACAATGTAGACAAAAAAATTCTGCCTTTCACATAGGCTTATTCAATTATACATGTGTAGGTACACATATCTGCATACTTATATATTTTCTAATTTTGTTTTGTATTGCAGTTATTCCTGGTGAGAAGTCAAAAAATCCTGTGTTGTTTTCTGCTTGCTGTACATAATTTTCTGTGGTACTGAAAACAGAGGATTTGTGTTTTTTTTTTTTTTCTTTCTCGAGCACTGCTGTGGTTACATTCTCCCTGCTATTAAACAATTTTTAAACACACACAAGATTTATTTCAAGTGCTTTACTTATTCTCTGTAAATGTTTGTATCAGCCAATGGCTTCTGAAAATGTTATATTAAAAAAACTACAGAGGAGCCAGAAAAAAATACAGAAAAGTAAAAAGCTACCCAACTTCAGAAGTTTTACAAAATGAGATTTAGAATCTTGGTTTAACTACATGCTAACATTATATCAGATGGACTCCTCTGATTTGCTCTACAAACTTTGTTTTCATCTGTGATATGGGATTAGTGATAGTGAACCTAACAATAAGGAGGAGATCAGGTGAATTTGAAAATGCTGGCACCCAGAGCAAACAGAAATTTCAGTATAATGGATGAAAGCTGTACATTTTCATATATTTTGTTGCCTCTTCTGTTCAAGAGCACATTATGGCTTTCTGTTCCTAGTTTTGCTGTATAGATTTTGGACAGATTGCACTTATGGCATTTTTCCTGATTTATGCTAATAAACTTATTTGGAAGTAAACTCATTTGTATCATCATAATTGTACCAGTAATTATTTGTCTTATTACAGGGAGATAAAGATATCCCTGAAGATATTCTCCTTCCAGCTGGATCTGTGAGGAAGAACTCACAAGTCTCAGCAACTGTATGATGAGAATAAAAGTAATTTGCATGTTCCTCACACTGATTAACAGCTTGAATTTTGGTTTTTAAAGGAATTTGGCCTATTTTATTATTGTGGATTATATAAGTTATAGGTTTATAATACTAAGATTGACAAAAATGTCTGCATTTAGACTTTTTTTTTTTTTTAGGATTAGAAAAGTGGAGACAAATCACAGCTACTCATGAAAATAAAAACATTCTCTGAGCTAAAGTGGAATATCCATCTTCTTAACTATGGAGGCAGGAATGAACTCTCTATATTTCAAGATTTTGGAGTTGCAAGCACAGAAATCATGTTAAAAATGTCCACTGCCAGTGTAGCAAATAAGGAAGTAACCTGAAAACAGGTGAACATGGGAAGATCAAAACTAGTATGTTTTCATTAATATGTACTTCAACACCAGTTCCATGACCTTGCTTTATTCAGGGTTGACAATTAGGTTTGTGGTTAAAATGGTTAAATTAAAACACATGAAAACCCCATTTATTCCCCAGCATCACCAAGCATTGCCTTGGCAGGCCTCTGAGTGTCTCTGAACTCGTTTATCCAATGCTGTGGATAACAGATTCTTTTTCTTCACTTGGCAAAGAAGAGCTGTCTGTTGTCCTCAAGCTCACTGTCTTTGTTCCCCAAACTCATTGCAATTTGCTTTACACCTTCTTCATGTGGTTTTACTAGCCTGGGAATAGTAGATTAATATGTATCCTTGTACACCAGTAAATGTTGTAGAGGTTCAACCTTCACCTGACCTACAGAGAATAAAAGTCTCTGACAGTCTTGCAAAGGGTTCTTCTCACTCACAAGCAATAGCACATTAAGTTTTTAATTCTGTGGTCCTGGTCTAGTCTTTAGTGTAGGCTGGGGAGAAAAGTTGTTTCACATTTATGTTCTAATTATTATATCTACGCACATCTTTTTCTTCCTGCCATCTCTTCATTCCTAAGGATATTGTCATTTTCTCCTGTTGGGAACAAACGCAACACTTTTTGTAACAGCCTCAGAAAATTTTAAGTTAATTGATTTTCTCTTTACAAACACTGCTAAAGTCATGTGGGGTTTCTACCCTGGATTTGTTGTTTCACAAAATAAAATCTTTGGGCCATACAACAGAGTCTAAAAACTTTCTGTTAGCTGGAAAACAGGAACTTTCTGAGTGGGTCTTTTTTATCATTTAACTACTGGCACTGTTAGGTCTAGAAAATAATACTCATTTCTCTTTGCAAGCAATCTGTGCTTACATAGAAGCCTTCTCTGATTTTGGTGAGGGTTTTTTTTTTCTTTCCTCTGACTGGTCCCAAAGGAAGGTAATAGCATCTTGGTGTTTTACACTAAGACCTCTTTGTACTCCTTCAACAACGTAGCAGAGATTTTGTGATGAATGTGAACATGAAGTACTTAGCAGAAGATATCTCTGGTTCATAATAAACAACCTATTACCTTGAGATTTTAATGATAAAATTACTTTTCTTTTGAGATGATTGTAAAATGTTGGAAAAAAACCCAAATATAGCATTAGAAAAGAAGGGAGTGATGAAACCTTTTACTCCATATATGACAATTTTTATAGGATTCCATTTGTCTTCTACTCCTCCCTTCAAAGGTAAAATAAACAACTGTGATTGAAAATTACCTCATCGTTTGACATTTGAACACTGTTTCACAACAAGAGCAGACATCCCCTGTGCCAGACTGTGAGGTCAGTCTCTGTTGCATGAAACAAGGACTCAGGGACCGGACTGGTAATTCTGACCGAGATATTCTGGATTGACTGGGATAGCCACGTGGTGGGGCTCCAAGTGCCATGTGCTTCCTTTCTGAAGTTTGGGGCATTTGTGTTCTAACAATCTGCACATCACCCTGACAATTCAGGCACACTTCCTCTTCTCTTTTTCCCACCTGTCTCCCCCTCTCTGAAAACACAGATCATGTCATTCATCTACTGTTTCCTTTAAACCTTAGCTTAACTGAAACTGACCCTATATGCTCCTTTTAAAAGAGCTCAGAATCAGTCTTCCCTCCCTCCCTCATCCCCCAAATGCCTGAGGTAGGCAAAGGTGTTTAGGATTTTGTTTTTGTCTTGTTTTGTTTTCCATCTGTCTTTAACCTTTTGGCTTGGGTCAGTGAGAGCTAACATTCCAGTTACTATGAACAAGCATGCCTTCTGTAAGAGAAAGAAATAAATGTGGTTCACTGGTTGCTTTGCAAGATTGGATGGTGGAGGAGAAAGGAAAGAAAGCAAATATGTACACTACCATGTTCATGAAAAAGAAACGAATGGCATATGAAATTCCTCAATTCTGGGCAGATAGGGTGAGGCCAGAATCAATATTGGCATTAGATAACCCAACCAGATGTTTCTCATGAAGTAATGTTAGTTGAGGATTGGTAATGTCAAAAGGTATATGAACTCGTGAACACACCGGTAGGCTAGTGTGTGATGTGACACACTCCTGCATGCCTGGAAATAATATCTGTGTGTTTCCAACAACAAGAAAAAAAGCTGGTCTATGATTCCCCCCTCCTCCCCTCAGGTATTTGGAATCTTCCCGTCATTCAGATTTATTCTGTCATAAAAGCTCCCAAGAAGGCCTATGTGGCTTCTGTAATTTGATGATAATAAAACCTCAAGGAAAACAAATAGCAACATCAGACTTCAGCAGGTATCAGGAAGGAAATGAGAACCAGATATGCTGCAGAGCTATTTGAACACCTCAGTACTACCAAAGCTACCTGTTCTCATTCACTATCATATTGGTATTACATTAACACCAGTCTGCAACTGCACTCTACGTATATGCACTTCTGCTCCCAAGCGCCTCTTACATCTGCAGACTTGGGTGAGCTGTACTTCATGAAAAAGGGACTTGGGCTGCCTGAAACTTAGAAAAGATTAGGAAAAGTCTTCCTAAGGCATTTATGAAATATTTACCCATTCACATAAGAAGAAGGCAGACAATTTTTGTAGGAGAGGGTGGAAATTTCACTGTAGTCTTTCTCTTATAGCAAGTTAGATCTGAGTAACCCCACAAACTTTAGTTGAATTCAGTCTCTTTTTTTGTGCCTTGAAGTGAGTTTTCTGTCGCACAATGAAAGCCTTAGCTGGGTGTTGCAACATTTCCAGTCCCTTTCCAGCAGGATTAAGTGTTCTCAACGTGCAAAACTCAAACTGAGGCCAAAAAATAAAAATAAAAATAAAAAAAAAAAAAAAAAAAAAAAAGAGAGGAACACCACTTCTATGAGCTGTTCATAATGCAGCATTTCTACAGACTTTGTTGTGCTCTCAGAAATCCCTTCCTTGCAGATATAGTAGGTTCCTCAATGGTGATCTTTCTCCAACAGATGGATGCAACACCAACTTCATCCACTAGCTGCCTTAGAGATGAAGAATACACCTCTGAAAAGTGCAATCCATTGGGTGAAGATATGATTTTTTACTGTCTTAGTGCCTGGGCTTTGCTGGAGTATCTTACTCTGACCCAGCTCATGGATCAAAACTAATGCATTTGCCTTAGCACAAAACCTCAGTGGAATAATTTATTATTCCTCTGAGCATATCTGAGAGCTCTTTCTTGTGCCTCTGTATGCTTGATTAGGGTTGCATCTTTACACAGCTTTTGTAAGTCTCCCTTCAAGGAGCTACAGCAAAGTTCTGATTCCCATTTTAATCCCTCTGCACAAAGTTGAAACCTCACCACTCTGTGTGGTAAGAGGAATGGCAAAGATCTACCCTGGTAATTTAGTTCCCTGGAAGCTGGCTTGCAAACAGTCAGGGCACTGTTGATTCTAGCCAGGATGTGTGCACACCAACAAGCATTGGATGCCTCCTTTGGCTACCTAGGGGGTCAATGGAGTCCACCACTCTCCTCAGTTTACTACTATAGTATGAATATCTCTCAGTGGATGATGTTCTTCCGTGCCTTGCCTGCATCCAGTTCCTTCTGAGCCACACAAGGAGAACACCTCGGACCATCAAAGTCAGAGTAGTCACCCCAAGTTGAAGCCCAAAACCAAAACGAAAGTCAGCAAAATAAATAATTTTTAAGAAATAAAATAAAACCTCATTGTACATGCAGTTGCTCTGATTCTTCGTTTGAAGAAATATGCTGTGTTTTAAAAGCAAACAAACACCTCAGGGTCATGTCCTTGAAAGATTCCAAAGATACTGGATTCTATTTTTAGAAGAGTTTCTTCCCTCTGCACCTGAAGTCTGTGTCACTCAACACTTACACATTGATCTCAGTTTTGTGAATGCTTGATGAGAAATGACACAGCTTTTAAGAAAACCACACCCTGAGAGAAAGGTTGTTTCCTCATTATCCATTATTCTTGTATTCAGGTGAGACACTGAACAGTTTTAAGACTCAGCACTTTATCCTCTCCCTGTCACAATGCAGCAAAGGTATTGTTATAGTATGGATTACAACACAGATTTGGGTTGTTCCTGCTTGAACTCTTGAATAATTCCACCAACTGAGGGAGTCATAGTCTTCTGAATACATCTGTATTGTTTGGAGGTATTATGGTAGAAATGTCCAAAAAGTTTGAACAAATATACATGTCAAGCTTCAAATCTCTAGGAAAACATATTTTATTATATATGCCACCAAATATTTAAGCAGTCAGGCAATATAAACATATAACTTATTTTCTCAAATTTACAGTGCAGCATTAGTCCTCTCGTTAGAGAAATGTAAACAGAAACCCTGTTTGCTACCATACCTTATCAAACTATTGACATTTGCAGGAGAAACCTTTTAAAGCAACTGCTAAAAGGACATGAGGTAGTCTCCTACAACCCACATGCACAAAGCCTTATTTTTTCCCTTCACAGAAGTAATCACCTGCTGACCCCTGTTTTGATTAAAACCTAGTATGTCTGATTCAGATTTGAAGACAGAAGGATTGTCTGGTAGGTGATTCAGGGATACATTGCAGAATTCCTTTCTGTCTCCTCTGCTCTGAAGATGGAGTCGTCTGAGCACAGAAAAAGAAATTGTTTTCCAGGTTTAAGCACCTTAGGAATACAGAAGCTGCTATACAGAGGCTCCGTTTTCATCAGACTCCAAAGCCTGCAAGGAAGCCGCCGTAGCTATTTTTAAGAAGAATGAGATAACTTGGGAGGAGGAAGGGCTACTGAAATTGTAGCTGATCCCATCTTACTCTTAGCCTCTCCCTCCAATGAATATACTTCTCACATCCACAGTACCATCCCACAGACATTCTCAGGCACCTCCTCATCAAAAGAATACCCAAAGATGAAACACTTTTCTGAAGCTCAAAGGATGAAGGAGAAAAAAACAGAGAATTTCTTGCAAAGGGGTTAAGTGTTCAGCTGGAATTTAACTCGTTACTTCTCTTCCAAGGCATGACACCCATGGAAATGTTAAACACCCTTCTGTGAGTTTTGCATATGACCTTAGTTTTTTCTTGTGAAAATCTGTTCCTATTCCTGCATGTCAGAGTTCCCTCTGGATGCAGCAGACCACCTACTCCCTTCCATGACAAACTGAAAAGAAGCTTGTCACCCAGACAGCTGCTACATAGCACACAGGCTGCTTATGTCTAGTTACAGAGCTGTCAACTTCAGAATTGAACGTTATAACTTATTTATCACTGTTATGAAGGACTTTTCATGTGCTTAGTTTAGCAGCATGGCCAGTTAGAAAGCAGTGACTTTTATACTTGTGAGCCATGTGTAGCAGTAAACAGAATTAGGTTTATTAAAAAAGTTGTCCTGTCTCTTAGGGCATACTGCTTTAATTTTAAAAATATTTAGATCCCCTATCCTTTTTTTTTTCTTTTTTCTTTCTTTCTTTTCTCCTTTCTTTTTTTTTTTTTTTTTCCCTTTAATACTGGTTTAAACATTAAACTACTGTTGTATCTGGTTAAAAAAAAATCAAAAGAGGAAGAAACTTACTGTTACTTTAAGCCATTCTTGACTGTAAGCCAAAGAGAGCCCTGTTGAAATGGATTGTTCTATCTCTGCAGAGAAAACATTTAGGATGTGGAAAAACAGAGCTGTTCACTGGGGATTTGTCTCGGTAACAGGCTGATGATCATCTGTGACAACTCTAGAACCTAGCAGGTGCATAGACATAGTTACAGCACCTTCCACTAGACAGTTGGCACCTCTGCTAAATATTTTGTGGAAATACATGAATGCAGGGATGACCACAAGAATGCACTACACATGCTGTGCCGAGGTCTAACTGTCTGAAGCCAAGAGGAGCTCCACAGAGACTGCCGAGGACATGCGCTGCATAAAGCCTCTTTTCACTGTGCCATGACTCAGAGGAAAACTCGGGACGCTCATTATAAACTGTGGTAAGGTCACTTCTAAAAATGGATTTCCACATTCTCTCTTTCGCTTTTCTTTCTTGGTCAGCTTGGTGCAAGCCCTTCTTTTAAGCTCAGTGAAGCTTCTCCCTCCACTCCATGTACCACACGATGCTGTCACCCTTGTGCCTTCTCAGCCCCACTGGCAGGACTGTCCCCCAACAGGCTGCCCTCAGTGAGTCAGGGCTCTGAGAGGAAGGTGTTTCACTCAGAGGAACCATACAGTAACCTGAAATGCCTTGGGCTCATCAGCAGCTCAGCTCTGGTTTCCATGCTAAGACCATCTCCATGGCAGGACTGTGCCAGGGCAGAAACTCCTTGGCAATCTGATCTGCAGCTGTGAGGGAAAGTGCTAAATGTGTATAAACCAGGATCCACTGGCATGCCTACACATTTTCCAATTCTCTCTCCACTTATTTTACACAGGATATGTGTGATCCCTGGAAAACACAATAAGGTATATATTTTGGGACTAAGGTTCTTTCCCTGTAAAGCTTTGGGTATACAGCTCATGTCATTAAGAAGCAACAACATCCAGCCTAACCTTATTGTGCTCCTTCTTCATTTATCCCTGTTCTCAGTAAATCTACAGGTTGCAAGAGGTGCTGCTAGAGGATCTGCGTATTTTTCAGGGATGCTATCTAGCATATTCAGTCTCAATCCATTCAACATTAATCTGTGTTATAGCAACTACATGCCAAGGAATTTACTTTGGGAGGAAGTGAGACAGTCAACAGCCAACAAGGCACTCTGTGAGGGACACATTATAGCCTGGGCCTAAAATTTGCTTTCAACAGAGCCCTCTTCTCATGTTTACTCTGTAACAGATGCTACAGCTGTGCTTCAGTCACTCTAAGTGCAACTGCTCCATGATTTCTTCTCACTCTGAGATAAGCACAGGCTTTTGCTACAGAGCTGCACAGGTTTCTTCATGGTAGCTGAAAAAGGGCTCCAGCCTTTCAAGCATCAGTGCAGACTCGGAAATAGGACAATAGGGGTGTCTCCAGTAGACTGAAACTTGCCCAGGCACTCAGGCCTGGGTGCTAATCAACCCAGTGAAACACAGCTGAAGTGGCTTCAGACTGGGTTCTTTTATTTCTGTTCTTTCATGCCTTCTTGAGCGCTCTTTTGTCCTTATATCTAAGCTATTGTTGGCTCTGCTGTTGTTGAATTCTGTAGCCAGGCTACTGAATGCTGAGCAGAAGGAGTGAAGGAAGAAATCAAGATGACCCTTAATATCTAGATATGCTTATACTATGCATGTGACAGAAGTGAAGTTGCTAGTATCAGTGAAGAGAAGCCTGTGATATGTATCACTTTGTTGCCCATATACAGACCTTCAATAAAACACTTGCAGATGTTTCCCACCATTGAAGATTCCGTCCTTGCGGAAATCATCTTACTATGTAAGGCTGAGGAGTGAAGCTTCCTAACTGCAGAGGACTTTGTTCAGTCCAAGGGACTATGCATTTGTTTGTCTTGGTGAAGCAAATTTTTGGCAGATTAACTATTTGTAACTTGAAGTAGGGATTCCTCTCTGTCTAGTAACATTAATGCACACAGTAAAAGCAGCATGATCACTATACATTAACAGGTTTCTAACTCTATGTCAGAGATCATTTGCTTTTTTAAAAAAAAAAAAGTTTGTCAGACTACATCAACAATATATTCTACAAGTCCATTTTGTTTTACATACCCACAGCATATCTCAGACTTCATTTTTAGCCAAAGAAAGGGAGGAAACTGATCACTACCAGTGATATGGGGACTGTTTTTTTCCTCAGCTTCACTAGAATAATTTTCAGATCACAACCACGTTGCAAGTCTAGCACACCATTTTAAACAGACACTACAAAAACATAGAAAATGGTGGAAGAACAGATTGTGAATTCTATAGAGTTTCACCAGCTGAAGGTGTCATCCAAATTCAATATGTTTATTCAGTCTGTTTATCTGTCTAAGATAGGTTACAGCTTAACCTAACCTTGCCAAGACTGTCAAGTGGTGGAATCTAAATATTTTTACTATGATGATTAGACCACTAACATATCCTCACTTTCTAATAGTTGCTTAAATTTCGTTTTATTAAACATATACTACAGGGACTAATCCTGTATTGGCAATGGAAGTGACATAAAGAACTATTACTTTAAAATTCTATTCATCTCATATTTTCATGATTACAAATGGATACCATTATAATCTATTGGAAAGTGCATACTGTAGCTGATAAAGTAAACCCTGTGGTATTTTTTGCTAGGTCCAAATATCCATCAACCAAAATTCTTCCCAAATTGATTTTATAACTTAGTTATAAATCTTTGGAGAAAAATTAACAATAAAAAGAGAAAGAAAATGCTTTATGAAGTAAACTCTAAAAGCCTCCATCTGGGAGCAATGATTCTGCAGATGAACGTTAGTTTACATAAACAAACACAACACAACACAGACATTTGTTGTGTGTAATGGCAGAAAATTAGCACTTGTGTCAGCTATCACTACAGATTTTCCTACCAGCCAATAAATATAGTACTTTGCCATCCAAATTTCCACATGTGTGCTAATACATGAATAAGAACTAGAGAGGAACCATGCATTCAGTGGCTGTTGTACCTGATCAGCACAGGTTTGGAAAATCTCTCTCTTTGAAGCCCAGTCTTTCCAGTAGTGCAAAACATTTATACACTGATATATTTAGGTTTAAGAAGCAGGACTTGTCATTCTCATGCTCTTAATTCAGCTAATGCAGATCAGATATCCATTCTGATCCAGAGAACATGGAACTTCTAGGCGCAGCGTCACTTGCATCAGCTAGATGTTTACCATAAAAAGAAACTTTTTCACCATCAATGAACATTCTACCGCAGCAAACGGTCATCTTAAATTGTGGATTTACTTCCCTTGACCAACCCTTAACAAGCCAGAAGAATGTTTATAGTTTCAGATTTCAAAACATTCCTCTTTTCATCATCTTTGACCAAGTGGAGGAAGGATTTGGTCAAAGCTTGCAATTACTGATTAATTATTGTTTCATTTTTTTGTTTCTTTAATCTTGCTGTTACACAGAATGTTTTCAAAGCTTCTGTGACTGTGACTGTGACCTGACTTCTAATGTATGCCAATAACCAACTGGTTAATCCTGCGGAACTCTGTTAATTACCACTGGTTACTAAACACTATCAGGACAATTGACTGTTTATTTGGGTATTTTAGTAAAGACTTAGATACCAAATTTTGTGTCTTACTTAGCCAAAAAGCTTACAATTTAAATTTTCACAAAAAGAAAAAAAT
>NW_008606317.1:0-22965 GCF_000691845.1 Merops nubicus
CTTCCGCAAGGGCGTGGCCGGTACGTCCCGAGTTACGCGTTCTAGAGGTTTTTGCGCTGTTACTCATTATTTAAATGCGTTAACGTTTTGCTCCCTGGACCGTGTGATCTCAGTATGCGTTTGCAGGGCGCTTCCTCAGCAGGCCTCGGTCGCACCTGCTAAGGTGTGCCGGAGCTTGTGCGGGAGCAAGGCTAGCTAAACTCGAAATGGGAGGCAGAAGGCAGCAACACGGTACAGCTAGTGTTACCCCACCCATTTTATATCCACCTAACTTTCCTGCTCAGCGCTGTTTTGAATGCACTGTGTGAGTAGAAGCAAAGTTACGCTATGACAGGCGCCCTGGACCTTCAGTGCCGCAAAAATGTGGCTGGCTAAGTCACTTCTACAATGTGCTGCTACCTCAGTCTCCCAAGGAGTGCTGATCTTTCTTTTATAAACCTCTTTCTTAACTGTCTACTCCTTTTAAGTCTGAAGCAATACTTGTTTGCTTCTTTGCTTTCATCCTCATGTTTTAGTTTTCTTTCCAAAAGGGACCATTTATCATATGTGTGAGCCTTGTAGCAGCTGGGATTTGAAAGTGGAGTCATCTGATAACCTTGATTTACGAGGAGCATAAAACTGAGCAAAAACTTGTTATTCCCATTGAGAGAAGCAATTCTGCTGCACATATGGATGAAGTGAGAGAGGCTGTGCTAGGCTGTTTCTTTGTACCAACCGTGTTCCCAAGGCCTGAGCAGCTGCTGCACAAATGGAAGGAATGCTTGTGACTTATAACCGACCAGGCACCAAGGAGAATATGGGTTGTCTTGGGCTAAAATGTGAGAACAAAATGTAGCTACTTTCTAGGCAGTTTCTTCTAGAAAAAGGAAAAAACAATTTTATATTAGGAGCTGTCACAGTAACCCACCGTGTTGTGCCCTACAGGACTGGAATGAGGAGAGCTGAGATAACTGGGTAGAACCTAACGATTCGTTTTGTGCAGATGCATGGCCACACAGGAAATATGCTAAAAAATTAGAGGATTACAGAAAAAAAGGACATGAGCATAGGAAGAAGAGGTAACATAGCAGCGGAATGTGCTTTCTTCTCTGCCTTCTACACTTTATTGAACTGTCTTATTCACAAACTTCTGTGCTATGGGATCAGTTAGGAGGATAATTTGCTTCCTGTCAAGTGCTTGCAACTTGCTGCAAACTGCTGACTGTAATAGCTGGTACAAAGTTAATACCTGCTTGTACATTAAAGACACCCAGATGTTTCACAGTGTGCGTACTGAATAAATTAAATGTGAGCTGTGTGCTTCCAAATGCATTTTCAAGTCTCCTTACTGGATTTTTTTGTCCTTCAGCATTTGCATTATGGACAATGACGTCTTCTCTAAATAGCTTTATCCTGCAGGTCAACAGATAAAAAAAAAAAAAAATTGAAGGCGGTCTTTAAGAGATTAATTGAGATTATAGATTTTAAAGTCCTCTACTTATAAAATGTGAAAGAGGTCAAATATATACTTCTCAATTATCCTATTGAAAAAAAGGGATATTATAAAACCTACACATGCTGGATAAGGATTTTGTTTCAGGGGTGTTTTCTAGCCAATGTATTACAGAATTATTTCTGCTACCACTTAATTTATATGCATATGCTGAAAAGCAGGGATTTGGCAAAGTCATTTTAGTATGGTATCGTTTTCTACTTTTTACTACACCTGTTTGAATGATAGTATCACAGCCCTGCATTAATTCTTTCCCCTTGTGAAGTAGATGCTGTTCCTTTTATAAGAGGTGAGTAGTGATGCATCAGTATCGTTGCATCTTCCAGGCATATATAAAACTGGAGATAATGGCTCCCCTGTGCTTCATTTACTTACTGGTCACATTTCTCCTGGGGGAAAAGAATGATATTTGAAGGAGCTATATACAAATTCTCAAGAATAGTTGGAGAAAAATCAGAATTTCTTTTTAGGAACAGAATGTTTTCCTTCCACAAAACAAAACAAAACAAAAAAATCTTACCACGTGAGTCTTCGTATAGACACGGATTTGAAAGCAGTAATTTTCATTTCCTGTGTTTGAAGTTGAAGAGGGGTTGCATGACTGTGAAGTCTGCTGCTGAGGTGGCCTGCAGCGTGCTCAGGAGCTCTGGCCACAGCACAGGCCTTCTGCTGTCCCTGGAAATGGCTTTGGAGAGCAGGACTGCCTGCACTCCCCTGTCACAGAGAATGTGTGTTCCCTCAGTGAACGGGCCCCTGCAGGAGATGCTGGCACAGGCACGTTGCATGGGTGTGCTCTGTGGGACTGTGAAGTCTGGGTATAAGGTTAGGGGGACTGGAGAAGCCTTCGTGTGCCCTGAGAGAACAGACTGCCCCTCCTGAGGGTATGTCGAGTAGACCAGCATATGCAACCTATACCTCCTACTGCCACACAGCAGCTCTGCTGCTTTCTTCATTAGAAATTCTTAACTGGCCACCCATGTCTCACTCTCACAAGGGAAGGATGACCTTGCAGGCTTTTCTGCATCTTCAGCAGGGAAGCACTGGTTTTATAGGCTGTCTGAGATCCAGTAATGGAACAGTACAACCACCTGACAGCTCACCCTTGTGCAGGACTTGGCACCCTGCAAGAATTAAGTACTCCCCTTCAAAACCTCTGGGAAAAGAGCTTTAAAGAAAGTGTCATATTCAGACACCAACCCTCCCACCCCGAGTCCTCTTAACACCTCATTAGACAGTAATGCAGTTTGCTGTTTCTTGTCTCCTTCTTGCCGATGACTGAAGCATCGGAATGAAATGAGAACTTCTCTCAGTTTGAATTGGCCTTTCCCTGCATTTAATATTCCTCAGGATCACAGACCATGTTATCAAAGAGTCTTAAATGTTTCTCGGTGGTTCATTTTGGTTTGATCTTTGACTACTTCTCCCATGCTGTTTTATCTCTTCTAGCACGTGACACCGGACATATAATTATCACGACCACCAGGAACTAACAGGATCTGGTTTTACAAAGGTTTGTAATCCTCCAGTTCATGCAGTCTCAAAACTGCAAAGTGCCTTTGTTAATTAGTTTGCATTACACTCATTTTTTACATATAAGCCTTGCAAACATAGTTGGAGTTTTCTAACAAGGAAGAAGGGCTAACCTGTGTTTCTGAGGCTGATTTATCTACTATGGTCAGCTCGTGCAAGCACAGCCTGTAATAGTCTCTACCTGAGAATGGCTTGGAGATAAATTTTCTTGACAGATATGGATGGGTAGCTTTTGTTATTATACTCTATGTCATGTAATAGAAGGCTGCAAATCTAAGCTTTCCAGTAACAAAGCAACTGGATCCAGAGCTGTGCCTGCATGAATTCTCAAAGTGCAGATTCTACTCATAAAAAAACATGCTACAGTTACCAAAAAAAAAAAAAAAACCAACAAAAAACAAGGCATTTTTTAAAAGATAAGTAGCTCACATAAGGATAATTCCCTGTGATTAAATTAAATATAATGTACATACCAAAATTAGTGTAATGGAAAGACAAAGAATGGCTGTAAATTCAGATCTGTTTTTAGATATAAATGATAGTGTCATACAGGGGGAAAAAAAGTTTTCTTAATACATCAGACCAGAAGCTCTTATTAGGGAACCAACAGCAACCTTAAGCATTGTCCATTCTCTGTCACGAATGCCCCTGGGAGTTCACCCAGTGTCCTTAGCCCAGCTTAATGGGTTGTGTCTCTGGAAAACAACCAGCCTTGGGACAGTAAAAGTCACACCAAGAGCTTAAGAACTTATTATTCATGCATGAATCATGCTGCTGCTTAAGGTTGTTTTGAAATGGGCTCTCACACTCTTAAATGAACTCTCTCGAAGCTTGAAGCCAACAAAATTGAGTTGGATTCAGGTTTTTACAGACAAAAAGGGGCCTTGTGTAGCTACACACTGATGCATGTCCTCAGAACCAGTTTGCCTAATTACTCAGTGATGCCAGCGTATGCTGAATTCTACAACACACACTCGGTGCGTGCACATTCATTTACTAAAATTATTGTAATCTGTGTTCAGCGTTCTAAAATATACTGGAACCCAAGATAGAACTTTCTTGAATTGTTATAATATGCATTGTAACTATGTGCACAAATAGGCCAATTATGTTCAGTCCAGTGAGTCTACAGCTGGTCTTTGCCAGCTTTTCTCAACTACTGTGCCATATCTTGTTTGGCTAACCTTCCTTTGTTTCTTCTTGTAAAATCTGCTTTTATTCAATTTCAGAAACCATACTGAACATTACTTGCAGGTAGTTTCAAGCAGAAAATAGAGTGGTGCTGGATTTTCTATAATGGATCCTACTGCAGCAAGATCTCTTCAATGGCTTAAAATTTTACTGTGTAGAAAAAGACTTCTTGGTGTAATTAAAAATGCTTTTTTAGTTTAGCCCTACATTAGCAGTAAGCATCGTATTTTCAGCATGTTGTACAGATGAAACTGGAAGAAAATTCTTTTTATTTTCCTAGTTTTAAAACAATTACTTTTTCTCCAGCCTAAATTGACTCAGTTTGTATGGTTGCCTCCTCCTTTTGATTGCTTATGTTTATTACATTGTTATATAGGAGCTGTCAGAGTTTTCACAAGCTTCAGTTTCCCTCAGCTGTGCATCCAAACACCGTGCTGTAAGCAATAAAATTGATGTAAGAACATCTTGAAGAATAGCTTCAGGCTTTAAGTCTACAAATGGCCAAAGAAGAGGTAAAAGGTTCTGGATTAAATCATGAAGAAGTAAACGGTCAGGTTCTGCCAATGTAGTGACTGATTCAATCAGAATCCCTTTTTGATGTCTTAATAGTCATTTACAAGTGAAGTAACTAAAAATGTCTGCTAAAAATGTGACTCCTTTTCCTTACTTCTGGCTTCTGACATCTCTGACAACTTCTACAGTGGGTGACATACAGTATAGGATACAGAGTGCAGGTCTCCTCTCAGGAAAGGACATGTCATTATCCTTGGATATCTGTTACAATATCTTAATAGAATTTATGAAATACCAGCAAAATGTTCACAGTGTAACAGAGTGGATCCTGGTTTGATCAAGACCTTCACAGTCTAAATCAAACAGAATATATGATCAGACAGACCTGTGATACACCAGTTTACACTTCCACCACGATTAACCTTTGATGTTTTCTTTAGCAGAAAGAAGCTGATCATATCGATGGAGTCATTAAAAGGCTTTATGGAGGAAATATGTTTCAAAGAGAACCTTCCAAAAGGAATGGATGGTGAACAAGAATTTACAAGGAGTGCACCCAGAGGAGGAACTTGGAAAAAGATGTGGAGTGAAGAAACTTGTGTTTAGAAGCAAGCAGTGAACATGGAGCAGTGATACACAGGTTCTTATTGTTCCAGATTTACTCTTTTTAACAGAAACTGATTACTCTACAGACAGGGAGACATTTTCTGTCATAATTTTACTAAATACTATAGAAACAAAGGAGGGATGAAAGAACAAAATGCCATTAGTGATTGGAAAAAAGTAAATTTAGTGTTAAGTCTGAGAGAAGAAAATGTGGAAGGGAGCCTGATTAATGACTCAGATGCTAGTTTGGTAAACTGGAGTCTGAGCTTCAGTTTTCTGTGAGACCATAGATTTTTGTGCCTGTGATCTTGGCTTAGTCACTTTGGATTGACCTGATAAATGGAACTAAGTCCCAGAGTCCTGATCCTGAAAAGCTTTGCTAAGCTACTAAAGTCTAGAAGAATCATTAGCATTTTTTAAGCCTAAAGATCCCTGAGCTTCTAGATTTGCTGCCCTTTACATGCTCAAGCTGTTCTAATGTTGACAGGACTGAACGGTTCAGGATCTAAATCACAGAATCATAGAATGCTTTGGGTGGAAAGGGACCTTTAAAGATCATCTAGTCCCTCCCTCCTGCAGTGAGCAGGGACATCTGCAACTAGATCAGGTTGCTCAGATCCCCATCCAGCCTGACCTTGAATGTTTCCAGGGATGGGCCATCTACCACCTCTCTGGGGAACCTGTTACAGTGTTTCACCATCCTCAATGTAAAAAATGTCTTCTTATGTCTGGTCTAGATCTACCCTCTTTTAGTTTAAAAAACATCATCACTTGTCTTGTCACAACAGGCCCTGCTAAAAAGTCTATCCCCATTTTTCTTACAGGCACCCTTTAAGTATTGCAAGGCTGCAGTAAGGTTTCCCCAGAGCGTTCTCTTCTCCAGGCTGAACAACCCCAACTCTCCCAGCCTTTCTTCACAGGAGAGATGTTCCAGCCTGAGCAAGTCTCGGGCCTTACATTTTTTTTTATATAGGTCAGCATACTCAAAGTACATGCAACACAACAACTGCACAGGGTTCTGCACAAACTATGCTACTATTTTCTTTTTTGATTGGAGAGAAGAGACAATTGGAGACCAGGCCTCCAGTTTTTAGTTTTGTTTTTTTTTTTCTGTCTGACTAGCCTCATTAGAGTATTCTGCTCACTCTCTCTATGGCCAAATTAATAGCAAATTACACTTTGCACAGGAGCATGGCTTCACAAGAAGAGGCAGATGATCCCATCTTCCTAGAAAGAGCTATGCCTGGTGGTTAGAGCATCTCTGTGGGAGTTGATTCTGACTTGTATGAAAAAACATTGAATCTTTCCCACTTCCTCCGCAAGTGCTGTGACCACCAAACTGCTGCTAAGTTGATACAGTTCCTACCACCTGCTCCTGTTGGGTGAAAAAAAAAAAGATCTTTGCCCAGCTTTCATTTTTAAAAATGTGGGTTCCTATATTTAGGAGAGGTCTGAGGATACAGATATATCTTCTGAAAAGCATATCCCTACAGGTCTGAGAAGCGGGATGGAAGATGCATTCCTTTTCTCAATGTTTCCTGTAAGCTAGTGCCCGATAGGGGCACCTTGGACTTTGTTTCCTTGTTGGTGTGCTCACGTTCTAAGGTCGTACCTCAGGGTTCCAGTACTGCTCAGGTGATGTACCCACCAGTATGAGCCCACATCAGCCCTGAAATCAGAAGCGTCTGTTGAATCCACCCTCAGATATTAAAGTAATACTGAAACCAGTAAAGGGGAGAGCAGTGGTAGTGCAGAAAGGGATGGATAGCAGAATCATTTGCCCCACTAATGTCCTTTTAAAGCACAACCATTTTTTTCCCACTGGCCCAATAAAATTGCCTCAGTCTGCTTCCTTGGGTGATCGATGCTCATCTGGAATTTTATCACTGTCCTTTTTAGAGGATAATTTAATTATTTTACATTTATAGAGGCAAGATAATAACCTCAGATTTACATAGAGCTAATTTATTTTTTTTGTGAGTGGGTTCTGTAGGATGTGAGCAATTAAGCTTCTGTGGGAGGATACAGGAAACATGATTAATGGATCAAAGAGACACCATCTAAGGGAAATGGGTATAATACCAAGGGAGATAATGCTCCATTTCATAATAGTTATGCAAATATGCCAAATGTTGGAGAATTCAATTAATATTTGACAAATGGATTTTCTGTGATGCAGAGTAAACACATACTGGGGGAAAAAACAAAGCTCTATTGCACATTATCTGTTAGCTTCCTCTCACGCAGGCGGGGTTGGCTGGTCAGGCATCTCGTTCCACTGCAGGTGGCAAAGAACAGTGAGGCACGAATCAGTGCCAGACAGAGATATTGTTTGGATGAAAAAGGTTGACCAAGGTTAAATCCTATGCACACGAGGCCAATCAGCACTTGTTAGTCTGCTGAGTTCTAGTGCTCAGTCCTCTGCTAAAAGTTAAATTTCATTCCATGAAAATGAAAAGTAGTAAAAGAATGGAGATAGAATTAGACATTTATGTTCTTGATTTTCTTTTTCTCTTCTCTATTCTTATCTGTAAAAGCAACATTGGTGGAAAAAACAATAATCAAGTAAGAACAGAATGCCTGACCTAGTGGACGGCACTGGCCTGAGACTCAAAAAATATGAGCCTCAGTTCCCAAGTATAAAGTGAGGCTGAGACTAATGATACATAAAGGCAATGACTCATTCAGATACTGTAGTGATGGGAGATGGACAAATATCTAGATTTATCGAAAACATAAGTTTCTTGTTTGTTTGCTAACTTCCTTACTGGACATGATACTTTAATCTCTATTCTAAAATATTCCATCCCCTTACTAAGGATTTGGTACGAGGTTTTGCTCTGAGAAATCCTGATGCAAAGAATGAAGGCATTTGAGAAGCATGCTGAAGCATGTTGAAGAGCTTCTGACCATACAGACTGGGCGCTGAGCTAATAAAATGTGGCAAGAGTTGTGGAGCAGATGTTGCAAGTATGAAAGTCAAGTTTGTCCCTGGGTATCAGGGCTATACCTGTATGCACACCCAGAGCCCAGAGTCATGAATTCCCTGGGTGGTGTAGGAGCTCCTCAGCTAGCCACCTGCATGGGATGACTTAGACTGATTTGAAACCATGGACCAACTTGAGACAAGGCAACTGATTTGACTTCCAGCCCTGTTCACAATTAAAAATTTGACATTCATAGAGTCTCTGAGTAGGAATTTTGGACAGTTCTAGAGATTTCAGCTCCTGTCATCCCTAAGCTTAAGTGTGTTAATTAACATTCTGGGTGGACAGTCTGTCTGAGAGACCATGGTTCTTGCTGCAGAATTGACAAATCTTTACACAGACATTTGTAAATAGCCAGTAGAAACTGTTCCTGCATATGCCAAAACAGTCATGTAGGACCTTTGTATGTGCTTCCAACAGTTAGGAGATATTTGGTGTGAAATTTAAGATAATCTGCAGGAATGGATCATACACCTGCTAGAGTCATATAGCACCACAGGGGCAATTAACATAATTATCTAAAAATTAAGCAAAACAGTCATTTAAGAAGCTGGATCACATGATCCATTTAAGATGCTGTTGCAAGAAACCCTTGCAATGGTGACTCCCATTGCCATCTTGACAACAACCAGCCATCCTCTTTGAGAGATCTAATTCCCCATGTGAGCATTACCCTGTGCCAGGATCTCAGGAAGGTGTTCCTTTTTAGCCAACACTGAGTGTCTGCAAAACAAGTCCTGGGCTGTTAGGACATCCCATGCCTTGCAGTCAGGCAGAGTTCTGGGGACAGTCCTCTAGTGCCTAGAGACAAGAAGTTGGGAAGAACTTAAGAAATTAATCTTCAAAATCCTGTGTTCCTCAGAAAGCTGACTCTTAAGGATGGCACATTTCTACTTGACTTAGAATCTCTCAGTGCTTCAAAGAGGACTTCTGTTTATTGCTCTTTTCTGTGAAAGTAGGTGCCTCTTCTCCGAAAACAGAAATCCATTGTGATGCAGCCAGGAATGATGAGGTGAATTATAATCTTACATATATCTCACACAAGAGCTGTATTTTTTAAAATAGAAAGCACGACAGCCAATTTATTTATATAAAAGTGATAGCACTGCTGCTTCTTGAAGAGTGTTGTTGCTTAGTGGTCAAAGCAGTTACCCAGGACAGCAGAGATTTAGGGTTGTTCCTGAGCCTGCAAATACCTGCAAATAGCTGAGACAGCTCAGCCTAGGAAGGTCCCTCTGGGGCAAGCTCTGTACCAACTGGGTTGCTGTGCATCCAAGAATGAGACTGGAAAGAAAGCAGACACATCTGTGCCAGGCTCTGGAGGCATGAAAAGAAAGGGAGAAGGGAGCTGGAAGTCAGGCAAAGATTGGATTCTCTGCTGTGCTCTGAATTATCAAAGCATTTTACATTAGGTAATCGTGAGGTGAACATTCAAGGCTAATGAGGGAACTGAGAGCCCAGGTTAGGCCCATCCTTTCCCATTACCTTCACCTAGCAAGAATAAGCCATGCTTAGGCCATTACAGTGAGGGGAAGGCTCTGTGCTGTGGATCCTGAGCTCCGAAGTCCAGGAAAAGAGAAGTGCTCAGGCATGTGTTATCCTCAGCATTTCATACTAGCTGGCTACCAAGCCCTTGTGTGGCATTCTGGGTTGCCCTGGGAAGTGTCTAATTCTTTTCCTTGAGAATATGGACCTTGCATATGTAATTTCAGTTCTTTGATTCACCCTGCTGAGACCAGACTTTGTGATGCCTGTAAGAAGTGCATAAATAGGCACTCTAGATCTCATCCCTGCATTATTTCAGTGTGCATTTTCCGTTTGCTTTTGACTGCAGGGAAGGATATGAGCCCTATTTTCTGCTTGCAAGGCATGTGTTCACTCATTTTGATTCACTACTGTCAAGTTACAAGATCTTAAGAAAAACCTTATCTCCTCTACTAAGCCATATATTTAAATCAGAGATAATAAATTTTAATAAACATTGATATTTTTCTGAGTTTGTGATTTCTTTTAACAAGCAATTTTGCTGTGATCTTTGAGTTATTGCCTCTAATAGATTACTTCCCTGTTGTCAGGGCTGATTCTATCTCAAAATGTATTAATCTAACCCACATGTATGCTTTAGTAAAATGTATCTTGGCAGACATCCACCACTGGAATCAGTGCTGAACACCACAGAGTATTTTTCTAATTGGACATAAAATTAATACTTTGATATGATTCTTTGCTATACAGTGTATCCAATTAGATTTAATGAGCTCATTTTCAGGACAAGTTGGCCAAACCAATGCTATTGCTAATTTATAGAGGCTACAGAAAAAGTTACTTCATTAATTTCTTTCCTAAATTAAAATTTTCTAGGAAATATTGTTGCTTCTTTTCCTTTTAACACATGAATATAAAAAAAGCCTGCTTTTGTAAATAGAATGGTTTCCCAGTGTGTAGTTTCAAATGGTGGTAGTAGTATCTTTGGGGGTTTTTTTCCTGCAAATATTTTGGCAACAAAGAGAAGTCAAGCATATTCTTGCATCATGTTAATAAAACCAAGCTAAGTAACATGATGACTGAGGAACCAGTAGCAATGCAGCTATCATAGCAGGAATTGAACAAGCCAGCTTGAATTCCTGTGTAAATACTTGGCAGCTGGCATCCAAGCTACTCTAGCTACACTGCCAGCTCAAGAGTTCAGCATAAAAACAGTCTTGGTAAGTACAGAACAGGTTTAACAATGTTTTTCTCTGGAAAAAAAATTATCTCACTGGGCACATTCATGCAGGCTAGGACAAAAGGAAGCTTTAAACCTTGCTGTCTGAATTCCCTAGACCTTGCAAGGTACACAGACCTGAGTGGGTCCATGCTGGAAAGCTGTGTACTACAGACCTAATTCAAGACATCACAGCTGAACCCCTGGAAAGATCAGAACAAGGAAGGAATTATTTTGGCCTCCTCATCACTGCAGCACTAGGAGAGGGGACGACAAAACAGACTGTAAGCTGTTAGTTGAAGATGCAATGGAAAATGTCAGTGTTAAGACACAGTTGAGAACACTGGTATTTGGAAAAAAAAAAAAAAAAGAGATCCAAACACTTGAGACAGCCATTTACAAAGAGGGGTTACAAAGAAGCTGGTACTATTTTATATGGTACCCTTGGGTTTTCTACCTTTCATCTAATGGCAGTGGACAGACAATGGGAGCTGGTAGGCCAAGGTTCTCTTTCCATCTGTGAGAGGAGGGATAGAAGCAGCTCTATGGGATGCTGCTGCTGGAAATGGCAGCACCACTCCCACCCTTCTCTTCCCTGCACTCAGCTGCACGGCTTCCTCCCACCTCATTCACTGGCTGATTTGTTGAGGCAAGGCATTTGTCCTAGTGGCATCACACTTTGCAAAGCTGCAAAATGAGAACAATACACCCACTTTGGGAAAATGCACCAGCAGGAACCTGAGAACAGGAATGGAAATTACTGTTATTGCAGGTTGACTTGCCTCTGCTTGCTTTGTGACAGTGTCCCAGGCCACGATCTCTTCAAAGATTGCTAGATCTCAGTTATTAAGAACTAAACATTTACATTCCTGTTTGCATCAGATAGGCATATACTAAGGCTTTCATGTCTGGTACCCTTGCTACTTGTTACAAAGGTGTTTCTCATTTATACACAGAAATAAGGAGACAGAAAATTGTTAAAAGGATTGCCTGAAAGCTGCAGAAAAAAGCCAATCTTTTCCCAAGATATGTGTTCACTCCCAACTAAGTGGTGGCAACAGCATTATTTCTGAAGCCGTATGACTTGAAAACACTTGACAAATATAACTATCCATGTCTCCTAGTTAAATTTTTTCTAATGTATCCATTATAAAAATGCTGAGCTGTCAGTTATAATATACTCTACTGCAAGTCTGGGAACTAGAATTGGAATTCAGCCTTACACAGAGGATAAGTACCAAGCTTCATGCATAAGCCCCACTCAAAACAAGGTTAAAGTCCCACTCATTAATCTCCTTACTCTGAGTGGCCATTGTGCACTCAGCCAGTGTCCCCTCACCATGGCTGTGTGGTACCCTAAGAATTCAAATTCTTTCCTGAAATTAGGTTAGAAGGTAACTGTAACTAAATCTCGAGTATTCCAGATAAAATAATATCAGACCTGCAGGCTGAAAAACTACTTTCTGAGTCAGAAACCAACATGGTAGTGAAGGGCCTAGAGCACAAGTCTCAGGAGCAGCTGAGGGAACAGGGTCTATTCAGTCTGAAGCAAAGGAGGCTCAGGGCAGAACTTCTCACTCTCTACAACTACCTGGAAGGAGGTTGTAGAGAGGTGGGTGCCAGTCTCTTCTCCCAAGTAACAAGTGATAGGTCAAGAGGAAATGGCCTCAAGTTGTGCCAGGGAAGCTTAGGTTCGATATTAGGAAAAACTTCTTTACCAAACAGATTATCAAGCACTGAAACAGGCTGACCAGAGAAGTGGAGTCGTCTCCATCCCTGGAGGTATTTAAAAAACATGTAGATGAAGTGCTGAGGGTTAGGGGTGGACTTGGTAGTGTTAGGTTAATAGTTGGGCTTGATGATCTTAAAAGTCTTTTCCAACCAAAACCGTTCTATGATTATCAAGCACTGGAGCATGCTGCCCAGGGAAGTGGTTGAATCACCATCCCTGGGCATGTTAAAACTTGTGTAGGTATGGTGTTTGAGGACATGCTTTAGCAGTGGACTTGGTAGAGTTAGGTTAATGGTTAGACTCAATGATCTTAAAGGTCTTTTCCAACCAAAACAATTCTGTGATTCTATGGAGGCCAAATTTAATGAACCAGTCCAATGATATCACTGACACTAAACAGATGCAAATTCATACGGAATCTGGTCTGCCGAAATTAAAACTAATATTCCAATGGGGTTCAATATAATTCTGAAAATTTTAAGCATTAAAATATTTAAAATACAAAAATCTAAGTAAATAAAACATTTATTTCTTCCAAAATTGTTTTTCACATTAAACTCCTTCCAAAGTTCAGTGTATACGGAAACGAATTATGAAAATGTCTTTGCGAGATCAACTGTGAGCCAGAAAATTACACACATTCAGGTTTTAGCAGAACTCTAGATGTAGTCCATTTCCAGAGATTTGCAGAGATAAGAATCAGAGTTGAGAAAATCCTACTGATCTCAAAAATCAAAATCAAAAGCAGCATTCTAAAAGGTATGGATTTATTATTTTTTTTTTCTTGTGTAAGTAACCATCACTGTTAAGTTGCCAAATATTCACTAATAATTAATACTTAAACCCTCAGTCTGCAAAGGGAATTTGGAAAATACTTATCAGAGTTTCATTATTTTCATTATTTCCATTATCCACTAGTGCTTCTTTTCTTTCTCTGTCAGAGGTGCCTCTTTCCTAATACAGTTTATCATCACGTGGGATTTTTATCTGTCTCACATGGCAGCACTTCAATGCATGAGAGATGCTGGCAAATCTTAACAGATTTTGTGTGGAAAACTTTTCCTTTGTAAACAGCAATAATAACCTTTCTGGACAATAAATTAGAAAGCCTCAGGATTTCCAAATAGCCATGAAGTCTATTTAATTGGCTGATGTTTTCTTATTTAAGGTAAGGCATATTCAACTTTTTTTTTTTTTTAATTAATTGCACAAGTTAAAGACAATGGGAGTTAGATGCTAAAAGCAGAGATACAGATAACAAGATACATTTTCTCTAGGGAAAACCCATGCTTTACACATGGATCTGTAGTCTCATGTGGCAGAGATGTGTCCTCATCCCACTCTGTTCCTTCTCTGCCTTCTCCCCCACACTGTGCACAGAGCCCCAGAGTGAGAGACTATTCTTTTTCAGGGTCGGTGCAGCACCAGATCTGCAGCGTGAAGAACTTACCCCGGGGTTGCATTCACCCACACGTAAAGCACTTGGCCTCCTGTTAAGCTTGCTTCCTGGCAGAGGCCTGTCACAATATAAACCAGCAAGTCAGCCTGGGATATGACAGGATCAGGACTGTGCTTAATGGACAGTATGGGCTTTTGGTTCCTTCAGAATTGCACTCTCTTAGTTGTCCTTTCAGCTTTCAAAAGCACAGAGTAGGAAGAGAGGAAAATGCACGCTGCTCAGTTGGGCTCACTCACAGGATTTCCCTTCGGTGTTCCTTACAGAACAAAACATGAAGTGCTGTAAGACAATCGTTGGCACAAGCACTGTGCTCGTGGCCAAATGAACACACACAACTGTATCGCTGCAAATGTGGTCCAACCCCCTGTACCTCACCGTTTCTGCACAGTCCATTTTGACTGAAAAAAATGGCTAGAGCTTGAAACACTTCTAGGGCAGAGTAATGCTCCCAGTTCAGAAATAAGAATTTTCATGTCTCCTCTCTTCAGAGACTCTTGTGGCTGCTGTGCTCTTCTACAAACCTTTTTTTTTTGGACTTGGACAGACCAAACAAGGACTGCTCCAACTCCTTCTGTAGTCAATGGGAACAACTCCAGTTGACTTCAGTCAGATTGGTTCAGGCCCTTAATCTCTCTGAACATATTTCCATCTGAACAAGCAGCAGACATTGATATTACCAGAAAAAAAGAAGTCTGACATGAATCTATTTCCAAACAAAGCAGATCTGTGGGCCAGTTGGAATTGCAGTACATTTATATTCTTTAAAGTTAAGGAGCATCATGATCCAATAATAATTGTATCTTATCCTTTTCATAAAGCTCTTAAGGCATTTCATAATCAATTAACAGCTCAAGCACGTCATCATCACAGAACATTTTGCAATAATCCATTAGGAATTAATGTACAGTGAGCTTTCCATCATCACTAAACAAACCACTACAGAGCTAGGATCCACGCCAAGCAGACAGGCTTTTGAGTTTTCTAATGAAGATTATACATTCCCTGCAAGCTTATCACCAGGACTTTTTATTCACCTCCTCCGAACCACCTGCAAATTTTGTTATGTTTAGCCATTTCTCTGTATTCTGCTGAGTGTTTCTGTGCCGCATTACCTTTAATTCAGCTGTTTAGGACAAGATGGATCACAGAAAATGCAATATGTAGTAGTCATACTCCTGGATTGAAAATCAGTCCCTCAAGTGACAATGTATTTCTGAAGTCTTTCTTAACAGCTCTGTGAGCAAGACTGACAAATAAACTTTCACCATCTCTTCTTAAATCTTGCTGCTCCTCCTATTTCTTCCAGTTAATAATTCTGGACATATCCTATCCTCCTCAAATCAAACACAGCAACGAGGCAGAAAGGACCTATGTAGGTTTTCCAAGCTGTTGCCAAATCTAGCAGTTAAGTGCCTGGCTCTCACAGGTATTTAAGGGCAACTCTTTATACTGCAGAGATAATGTCTGGATCTAAAATTCAAGCTTGCACCTAACCAGCTCCCTCGCCTGGCAATAGCACGCTATTCCCTCTCCATCCAAGGTATTTGTGGCTTTCCACACTCATCTGCCCAGCAACAGTTTGTCCTTTCCTATCTGCAGCAACAGCCTAATAATGTAAGCATCTTGCCCCGAGATCAGCAGCAGGAACTTACAGTATGATTTACAAGGAAAAAAAAACTGCTTCTTCAAAGATTAAAACTCCTTTAGATGTCTGACATTGGGCCCCCATGCTGACAGCGTCACACAGGATGTAACTTTTAAGCTGTTTAAGCGAGACATGTTTTTGTTTTACAGAGACAGCACACAGTCTATTATTAATCTTTTGCCTGAGAGACGTGGCAGTTTCCCCACTGTTACGCCAGACAATATGGTTTGATTGCTTCTGCCTCCTGTCAAGTCTCCAACTGGAAATGTGTAATATGAAATGAAGTGCAGCAAAACAGATAAGGATGTGCTGAGGTAGTTGAAACAATGCTGGGGAAATTAAGGATCAGTATCTATACTAGAAACAAAATAAGCCCACACTTTGCATGGTTTGATTAGCACTGCAGGATTGTAAGGCTATAGATGACACATACTCTGTACAAAGTGGAAGGAGAAAAATAATTTTAAAATAGGAAAGTTTGACACCAAGTGATGCACACTGGGAATATTTCATTTATTTAAAGGTTTTCAGGAAAGATTCTCCTCCAAGCAGAAGGAGAAACACAAAATGGTTCTTGCAGCAGCTATAGCAGCAAGTTATATATAGTGAGAGGCCACTGATCTTCTCACTAACATGTACTGCATAGTTATTATGAGCTGTACATCACCTGTAGCAAATGCAATAGTGAAGGAGACTGAATGCCAGTGGCAGAAAAAACTAGCAACAACTGATTACATAAAACATGAGGAATTCCTCCTGTGCATGCTACTTTTTTTTTTTTAAAGCAAAGACCTCCTTTCCCTGCACAAAAAAATTGAAGTACTGCCTCGAAGAGCAGTGCTGAACCAAGAACTGCTCTTATTAATGCTATATCATGCAACTTCAAAAACCAACCTGCTTTGCTCCATAAGGCACCAGAATCCAAGCAATGGATTGAAGCTTGCCGGTAGGTATCTGATCCGTAACTCCTGTCCTTTTGAATCTCTTTCAGTGATTACATTTGCCCTCAGTACCCTGTAACCTTATGAGATCCGTCCCCTCCTGAGTCCAGCTGCATTTTGACTATCAAATAGTCATTAACTCCTTCATCTTCAGTTCTATATTTGCAAAGTATGATCCCTCTTCTTTGGAGAAGAAAGTCAGTCTGTGCACAGCTGTCAAGTTACACCCATAGCTGTGCAATGTATGCAGTGTACGTGGGGAAAGGGGAAAAGGTGGAAGCATAGATTCCCATTGGCTTCAAATAGGACATATCATCAAGAAAAGAAACAAAATGTCCTTCAAAAAGATCAAGGAAAAAGAAATTAAACAATTCCCTCCAAATGATATATTGCCTCTCTTTCTTTTCCCTTCTGCTAATCGTGCCTATGTCTAATCATACACAGTCATCATCTCTTTTTTCAATGAAGGAGATAGGGCAAGGGGTAATGGCTTTAAAGGTAAAGAAATTTAGACCAGATGTAAAGAAGTTCTTCACTGAGACACAAGATCAGGTTGCCCAGGGAAGTCATGGGTGCCCCGTCACTGGAAAGGCCACACCGGTCAAGGCTTTGAGCAACCTGGGCTAGTTGAAGGTGTGTTGAAGGGTTTGGAACTGGATGACCTTTAAAAGTCCCTTCCATCCCAAACCATTCTATGATTCTACTATTCATGCACTGTAGCCTTGCTCAAACTGAGAATATTTTTACTTGATTTCCCAAAGTGAATGTATCAATGAACCAACTCCTGAACTGGAAATTGCTGTGTGTGAGCCAACCCCAGCTTTTTGCCCGCTGCTGGCAAGCTCCATCATGGGCCGCTGCGCAGCTGGGAACTGCAGGGTCATTGAGCTGGTGCAGATTCCCAGCAGTGCCCTTTCCTAAAGAGCTGCTGCTTCACATTCCTCTCATGACACGGCAAGCGTTAGGGACGCTCCCCCCTCGTTCCTTCTGCGTGGGGAAAAAAAATGCTGCGGTGATTATTTCTAAATAATGATTAACATCAGAGGAAGACATATTAATACCAGCAGCGGTCTTGTGACTGCCAGAAAGCTGCACAGATTAGGTTCAAAGCTAAACTCTGCTGCGCCTGCTGGATACTCCTGATAAGTGTTTTACCTAAAAGCTGGCTGATAAGGACCTGAGCTTGAATCTTCAAATCTGAGTTTGAAGCTCAGGACACAGGTGACCCAGTTGCTTCCTTTGCCTTAAAGATTTGAGCTTGGTTTGCCATGAAAGTGCCCTAATGTCCAAGTTGTAGAGCACTCTGAATGTCTCTCTTGGCCACCTTTGCTGATGCTGTTCCATGCCGCACAGAGTAATTAATATTCACAGGGACCTGAGAGATTATGGCTTGCAATTTTGAGATTAAGGTGGGCATCTAGACAGGGGATGGGGTTTCTTGTCTGTTCTACAGAGAGTATATGGGATTTAATTTATAAATTTATTTATGTGACTGAAGATTTCAGATAAATGCTAGGCAGGCAATGCACAGTGAAACAGGCATAAATTTGGTCATAACTGTTCAGAAAAGAACTGCTGTGGTAAGTGAGCATCTTTACCACTCACTTCTCCAGTGGGGATCACAATTGGCTTCTGGTGTCTTCGGGAAGTGACTTCAAACTGTGATCAGTGTAACAGGCCAGGGTAATCCACAGTTTTGTAGGCTCAAATGCAACAGCACAGATATAGTGCAGTGGAGTAACTTCCTCTAGCTACAACTAAAGGAGAAAAACCAGGCAGCTACATGCTCCTTGGGTAAAGAGGCAGTTTTTCAGTCATTTAAATCAGCTCCCATTACATTGCTGGGCATCTGAGTTAGGACACAGCAAGCTTCATCAGGTCGCTAAGATGAAGTGAAACCTATTTCCAGTTGCTGGGGTGCTTTTGTAATGATCTTGACACATAACACTTAGCAAAAATTACTGATTAAATCTTCAGAAATTAGTAGAAGATTCCCATTGATTTCAGAGAGTCATGGAAATTAGTCATTCCAAACCAGCAGTCTTCATCTTTAAGAATCAGTGATAAACTAGACCTGTCACACTTTTTTTAACATAAATAATTTTCTTTGGAAAGTGCTGTTTCTACAGAAGTGGGGGTTTTATGTGAAACTATCGATTTCAAAACAATGTCTATTATGAAATTGTGAAAATCTTCCTCTTTCAGTAGTCTCCAAATGAGAAATGTGTAACTTCAATACTGTTTGCCATTGAGTGACAAAGCTTATATAAAATAAATTTAAATTGAAACAATAAATTTGGAATAGATTGTGGTAAAATGCAGGAACTCATCTAAAATTAATTTATTTTTATTTAACAGTTTAACAGAGACAATTCTCATCACATTTATCTCACTACCCCTCAAAAAAGCAAGAAGCTTTTGTCCTACTTCAAGTAAGGAAAACTGCTGTCCTGTTGGGAATAAGAAGAGCTTATTTCAAGATTTTCACAGACTGATAAAAAAATTTCCCAGACAGCTCTACCAAATGGACTACTGGGTCTCAGAGCTGTAAATACAATTTGCAGATCATCCATCTGTGGGTTTGGTTTTTTTTTTTTTTTTTTTTTTTTTTTTTACAGTGATGGTAAGATATCTGTATAGGTAAGTCAAGTTTTCCATGACAACAGTGTGTACTTCTATATTTCTAGCTAGTGGTAGTTCTTGAAAACACAAGAATAAGAGAATACAGAAAGAGAACCTTACAGAAAAAATAGCAAGAATCTGAAGAGGCAGAATTAGGTAATGCATAGAGTAGCTGAGCTTGTTCAAGTAGGTAATTGTATTAGTATTGACTCAGTGTAACCATCTCCCTTTCGTAAACGAATGCTTTGCATGACTGGTTTTCTGTGAGTATAAATGCATTGGATTTTTTCTTGATATTGAATTTTATAGAAAAAAAACCCAAACAACTCCATAGATGGAGGTGGAAAGAACTAATCCCTAATATTTTATATGAGAGGAAGCATGAAACGTACATAGCAGTGAATCCAAATGTAACTAGAGATTACTCAAACTGCTAGTGTGCACAATCATCCGTATCTCCACCGGAAAAGAATCCTGAACCAGACCCCAAATCTGAACCCATCAGGAATGTACTATTTCAAATAACCCCACCCCTGACTGTGAGCTTCCATGTGGGTCCAGTTTCAAAACAGGATTTCATGCCTACCTCACCTTTGTCAGATTGCTCCTATAGTCCCTGCTCATGATGAGAAGCACCTACTCATGAGAGTTATTAGACTGAAAAAAAAAGGGAGTAAGAGTATCTCCCCTCTTCACTTCTCACAACACTGCAAAAAAAAAAAAAAAGCTATACATATCTTTGCATTATAAATATAAAACCTTGGGGGAAAACAAGCAAGGTTTTGAACTTGGCCTGTGAGATCCACAGGACTGAATTGATAAGAATGTCCACAGATATAATAATATGTAATAATATCCATGGATACAATGTGGAGAACGACTTTGGAATTGAGCCCAGGCAGAACTGCTGACACAAGACAGAGTTCGTTATGCTTCTCCTAAAATCTCAAAGTCTGATATTAATAAATAAAAAGCTTTTGGGGCTAGAATTAAACCTGCATAGTTATATGAGGGACAGGTCTTTACTGCTTAGTTCAATTTGCATGACAAAATAACCCTCAGATTCTGCCCAAACTTTGGAGAAATATGGTAGTTGGGAAGGTCTTTACAGTTTATAGTCAAGTAATCAACTTCAAGTAAACAGGAACCAAACATTCTCTTTTTATCATGCTATATATGAAAATGTCTTATACATCATGAGTGAAGTTACTGGAACCAGCTGATCTATAGCCAGACTCTACACCACTCCTCTATGCAGCTTCAAGCATAAGCTCCTAAACCCCTCCCTTCCGACATAAACACGTGCATCCACCTTACGGTCCAAGCTTCTCTGATCTCTCTTCTTAGGCCCAACGCTGACTGGTGAACAAGACACCCCAGCCAGCTAGTCTGATATCTTCACCCTCTCTAGCCACAAGTCCACACAATCCAGTGTCTCATTTCTAATGGGCTTTGGTGGAGGAAAAGCTAAATAAAAGTCCAGTTCTGCCCAGGCAAGGAAAAGAAAACTTCCTAATCACTTCAGGATATCATCTGAAGTCCTGAGAGATGAGATTTAATTACCGATGTTGGCCTAATACAGAACTGCAAGTACTATGAGCAAAGCAAGGACTCCAGATACAATTCTGCACGCTGTGCCTTGACCCATGAAGAAAAGGAACACCTCACAGATTCATAGTTCCTGAGATCAAAATAAACGAAAATGTCTCTGGCCCATAACCTCAGTCCAAGGGCTGTAAATTTCTTCCAGATGATTAATGCATGCTTTGTAAAACACATTAACACCTACTTAAAAAACTCCCGAAGTTATATTGATCCACTGCTTCCTGTTAAGGCACCCCACTGTTTAATTATTCTCACAGATTCCATTTTATTTCAGGGTTGAATCTATACCACTCTGACTTAAAACTTTTGGACTTTGCAATGTCATCAAATGTGAAAGCACATCGCGAAGAATCATAATGACATCTATGTCAGAAAAGCACAGGACCCATCTCTCTGCTAAACATGCTGTATCCGGCACAAAGCTTGATAATACTGCTCTGTGATTTTCTAATGTTATCTGGGGATACCTGCACTCCCTTTAATGATATTATTTTACTTCCCCAGTCACTGTAAGGTGATCGTCAGGGAAGCAGGAGGAAGCAGAAGGCTCCATTATGTGCCAGAAAGAATGAAGGACATGCTGTAAACATCTCTGTGCCAAATGCTACTGCATCTTTCAACAGATCATTGAGCAGTCAACAGCTCCGGTCTGGAATTAGGCTGATTGTTCAGAGAAGAGTCCACAACTGAATCAGCTCTTTGGGTATCTGGCTGCTACGGCATAGGAAAAATGTAAAAGAGCTCACAGCATTAGTATGTTTATATAGTCAAGGGAGGCAAATTTATCTGCTCAAAGTCATGGAACTGCATCTTAACTTTTTAATCTAGAAGCTTTTTACATGTAAGTTTCTCCAAAACACTCTGTCCTCTAACACTGAAGATAATATCAACAGCAAAATAAGAAATGGATGGCTGGTAGTGTGAGAAGCTGAAAGGAAGTGACAGTAGGTGTTTGCCAGTTAAGTATATTTTCATGTCAAGAAAAAAAAATTGAAAATGTCAAAGTATACATAAAGGTAACTACAAATGTGTAAGCTAATAGAATTAATTTGCACTTGATTCTTTAAAAGCCTCAGCTCTTCCTGTAAAAACAGGCAACTTCCTTCAATTCCTAAAAGATCAATAGGAGCTGAAAGCATTTAGTAGCTTGCAGGAAGCTGCTCAGCACTACACCATGGTGTTTATAGTGCAGATTTTCAAAGTCTAGCTGGTATGGCAAGTTATTCAGAAAAAAAGGACATCTTGAAGCAAAGGAAACCTTTTCTCAAGTGCAGATCTTCAGGGATTCATCATAAGTCACAACTTAACATATTTACAAGTATTGAATGTGAAAATGTTATATGTAGACATCAACTTTCAAACTGGTTGAGATTTAGAGAGTTGCAGGTGTTGCTTTTGTAAATTTTGTACAGTTCAGTGCCAAGAGGAGACAGCATGAAAAATTATAAGCAGATCTACTAAAGCATTTATATCAATTGTCTGTACTGAAGAAAGCTTTGTCAATGTCTGTGACTTATCTTTTCCCTTCTGTGAAACATGGTACAGATGTAACTGTCTAATCTGACTTTTAGTCACAATATTTAGCTACCTGAAAGATAAAGTAGAATGTAACGTTATATATTTATCTTCTTTCAGTCTTCCTTAGCTTTGGAACTGTAAGCTTTTGAAAGCAGATGACATACTCAATTATTATCAAGTAAATTTTTTATCTGTCGTTTGATCACTTGTGACAGCGAATGAAATGTAAAAAGTCTAAATGTGTGCTACAGAATTAGCCTGCAAAATATAGTAGTTATTGTAGTGTGTCCAACATACAAAATGTAAATTATCTGTCAGAAGTTTCTGAAGAATATTTTTATGCTTTTCAGATAAGATCAGCCATAGTTCTGGTGATGTCACATCTCTATAATATCAGAATATTACCCATCATGTCCTGCT